>NW_016169822.1:0-16785 GCF_001687245.7 Rhagoletis zephyria
ACCGGTGAAAAGTCAGTTTTATCTACTTTGATAAAATTATTTTTAAAATCTTATTTCTCACGCTATATAACAGATCTATCAGTTGGCAGGAATTTTGACATCAAATACAACATAGCCTTTATTGGGAAAATTTTTTTTTTTCTGCGCTTCCAATATCATCATTTGATTCTTTTGTTATTATGTTTTTTATGGACTAGTAGACATACCAATAGAAAGTATGGACTATAATTTATATGCGTGGCTGATAAATTAGATAGGTAGAGCACCCCGAGGAAAGGTATAGGAGATCCTGTGGCATTCTGCGGACCGTACTTGTACGGAAGGGCTTTCAGTCCATTGGGTAAAAACTTTAACATACGAAGTAGTATCAGTCTTCTGGTCGTAGGTTCATCTCAGGCGGTTAAGCCTGTTTTTTAAGCTGGCTTAGCACCTCAACACGAACCTGAACGGCATACTGGCCGGGCAATGTCCGATGGCAACCCAAGCGGCCCGCAGATGTTAAAAGATAAAGAGGTGGGGAGAATTTCTTCTCAGCTAGCATATTTTCTCAAAGCTATGTTTTAAACATCACACATCGTACTTATAGCATGAGCACTCTTGATGAACTGTTGGCACTGGACATCAGTTGCCTATGGGACTCGATTTGCAGGGTAGGACAATTTAAGTTTTAACCAATAAAAATGTCATATTTTATTTATTTGTGAAAGAACTTTGTTGAATTAAACAAAACGAGTTGAAAAATGAATTATCTTAAAAACCGTATCATTATGTTCTCAGTTTGCTCATTCTTGGCCTGAAATTTGGCCCATTTTCTGAGACTCTGTGGAATTTAGAAGCGTTGCAGCGTATATATGCCGCACAAATGAGAATTTGGTAGAAATGACAAAAAAAAAATAAACTATTTCTGTCCAAATAACAAATACTTGGTAATAAGGAAAATCACTTATAATCAGGGACATAACAGTTATAAGTTTTATAGCAAAAACGTTGCTCCATAACAGTTATTAGATGAGAAATATTTTTTATTTCGTCGATAAGAGTTATAACCCAACGTTTACATTTTACGTTGCCTGATAACTGTTATGCAGGAGAAATATTTTTTCCGTTGCCGATTGCAGAGTTATTTCCCAAAGTTTATTTTTTTACGTTGCTGGATAAGAGTTATTTTACAACGTTTATTTTTTACGTTGTCTGATAAACGTTGTAAGATTTGGATATTGATGAAGATGGAGATGGAGAATAAGATAAAGATGATGAAATAAAAGTGAGAGAGTGAAATAACTATTATCAGATTACGTAAAAATAAACGTCGGGCAATAACTGTTATCAAGCAACGTAAAAAATAAACGTTGGGCAATAACTGTTATCAAGCAACGTAAAAAATAAACGTTTGGCAATAACCGTTATCAAGCAACGTAAAAAATAAACGTTGGGAAATAACTCTTATCAGCAACGGAAAAAAATATTCCTCATCTAGTAACTGTTATGAAACAATGTTTTCGTTACATTTCAGGTGACAGGCACCGTTTTCAATTTGTAAATTCGAGATAACAGTTATTTTTGGTCCCTGCTTATAATAATTTTGTATTTATTTTTTAACCAGTAAAAAGGTAGTTTTAATTACATAAATCTTTGTATAGAATTTTTAAAAGAAATTAATTGCCCAAACACTAATATTCTCAACATGAACCAAACTAGAACTTTATTAATTGATCCATTTAAAATACATAAATGTAGTTTCGTGTGTGTGTGTATGTATGTGCTTACCTCCGTACAAACTCAAGCGGCGGAAAAGAATAGGTTTAATATGCATGTCAGCTTCTGAATAAATACCAAAGTATTTTGGCATAAACCTAATAAAATAAAATTAAGCCAAGCGAATTTTAACCAAAAATAAGTATGCAAGTACTTGCTTTAGCCAAAATTGTCACTTTTGGAGGTTAAATTTTTCAAAATAAATATCTGCGTATTTAAATATATATTTGTTGTGCATGTACAAGTAAATTCGCATATAATCATGCAAATTCGATGGCTATATTCTGCGCAATTTTTTTAAGGTTGTTAATAAGCATAAAATTTGCAAAAAAGCAGAGTGTATTTAAACTCGAACAATAAAGCACTTGAGTATCAGTTCTATTTTGCGCTTCCATAGTAAAGCAGATATCAAACAGCAAATCAAACAAAATGTTCAAATATGTAAGTATGCAAATTGGATATTTGCGAATTATTTGAAGCACACTTACTAGCTATCTATAAGTATTATTGCAATAATTAATTTATGCACCAATACAAAGTCAAAATAATTTGCAAGCACTTATGTAGTATATTATTTTAATTTTTCTACTTTCAGTTCGCTCTCGTTTTCGTTGCCCTCTTCGCCTTCGCTGCTGCCGAACCTAAGCCAGCTGTCGTCGCCACGCCATTTGCCTACTCAGCCCCATTGGTTGCTTCGCCCTATTCCGCCGCTTATGCTGCTCCCTACGCCGCTTACGCCGCTGCTCCTTATGCCGCCTACGCTTCACCATACGCTTCCTACTCTGCTTACCCCTACAGCCCCTACAGCGCCGCCTATGTGCTCCGCAAGTAAATGGTGTGTAGCAGAAGATCTGTGATATTAACTAATAACGAATAATTGGCAATTTGAAAGACAAGAATTACTGATAATGGAAAAAATAAAACAAAATGAAATCGAAAACAACATGTCGAATTTATTTCCTAGACACTACTTTCCATTCGTTTCCGGGATACACATATCGATGGTCCTCAGCACAATTCAAAATCATAAAAACGAAAGCCCTTAGTACTGTTAAGTGGCTCATGTCTCTGCAATCTTGTATAATTCATGTCTGATCCTTACTTTTTACTTTAGTGATCATTACACCTTACTCTAGTAAGGGTAAGATATGGAATAGACAAGGATTAGAGACATTAGACACTTAAAAGTAGTAAGAGTTTTGCTTTTTTGAATTTTGAATTGTGTCGTTATCGAACTTTTCATTAACGTGAGTGTTCATACGGTAGAGAAAAAAAGTAAGTGCGCCTGGGCTACACTGGAGAAGTGAAACTTACATTACACATCAATTTTGTCTCATAACCAATATACTACATACCTACATCTGCTTTTGCTTAAGGTTATATTTTTTGTCTTTTTTTTGTCTTTACCCGATAACAACAATCGATTAAAAAATCCATAAAAATATCTATAAAAAAAATCTATTAAAATATCGATAACAAAATCGATGAATAATCGATAAAAATCTAAAAATAATCGATAACAAAGTCGACAAATAAGCGATAACAAAATCGATACCAAAATCTAAGACAAACTCGATAAAAATTTCGATAGACAAATCGATAACATTAGTAGCAAAATCGATCAAAAAATCGAAGAAAATATCGATAACAAAATCGATAAAAGTATCGATAGAAATATCGATAACAAAATCGATAAGTAATCGATAACAAAATCAATTAGAATATCTATCAAAATATCGATAACCAAATCGATAAATAATCGATAACAAAATTGATAAATACTTATATCAGTCTGCGCAAAGTCCGGCAGAGAGGCACACTGAGGGGTCAATTGGGACCATTGTGATGCCACTTTAGTAAAGTAGTAGTAGTAAACTATTGAATTTCTCATGTGATAGAACCGCCGTGTTAACTTAACGTAGCGTTGAAAATCGCGGATTTCCAAATCAGCTAAGCACTGAATTAAATATTTATTAAAAACAAGTAATTTTTAAGCAAAAAAACAAACCCGACTTCAATTCTCATATAAAATTTTAAGAGTTCCGTTAATTTCGCCATGATCCAATGACCGGATGTAAACCAAGTTAGTGAGCGACCACCTATGAGGTACCCCTTTCCCTTAAAAAAAATAATTTTAGAAATCGAGATTAACGTGGTCCAAAGTTATGCGGTAAGATACATAGAAAAAAATATTCCGACGAATTGATAACCTTCTCTTTTTTTTATAAGTCGGTTAAATAATAAATCGTAACCTCGCCAATGTGGGGCTTTGGCTGATATACACTTCTCTGATGCTCTACATTTTTCACCTCTGACACCGCGAGAAGAAGGTAGACACAATAGGTCGCCTAGCGGCAGCGCCGGTAGTGTCTGATGAGTCAGGGTGGCAGAATGAGTCAGCCAAAGACACGCCCACGTCACCACACTACTCTAGCCGCATTCTCACTTGTCATTTACAAATTTTTTTTCGCCACGTTGGCACACAAAGAGAGGGATCTAAAATGTTGGTAGGACCACGAATCGAATCTGAGTCTTTCGGATTGATGATACGTATCTCTAACTACTCGGCTACGGCGGCGGTTTTTATTGCTACGCTTTAAAAAAACGTTTTGTTTACTAATTTGTAGATGTGCCACGAATCAGCTTCTCGAGGACTATCACGGTTTTTGAATATTTTTCGCTCAAATCCACATAACCGCATAATGCAAGCAAATAAATTTTCTATATGATTTATGTATACATACATTGGCGGGCGCGAATGTATGTACACTAGACTGCATCATCAAAAAAAGGTTGCGGGTTTTTTATATTTTAAGACGTCCACTAAAATATTTCGCAAAAATATTAAGATTTACGTAAGCTGCACTGATTTGAAAATCCCTCAAAAAATGGAGTTTTCTATGAATAAAAATAGTTTCTGATTCTGTGGTCACACAAAATATGGTACCGGGCCCACAAAGTCAGTTAAGGATCCTTAGATCCTTCTCCTGCCAACTTGACAGCGACCTAAATAATTGTTTTGAATAGTGTTGTAGCATATCTCGCTGCCCATACGAGTGAAGCGTGTTTAATCAGTATTTAAGAAGCTTGCATTTGTTGGAGAGGAGCCAAATGTATGTCTGGGTTTTTGACAAAATAACTTAAAACCTGTCTTAAAGCTAATTTCTGGGTCTAATTTGGCAAAGGTCAGGACTGCAAACATTTCATTCATAAGAAGCAGCAAACTGTCGTGAGGCATCCTAATGTACATGTATGTATTCATATCTATGCAGCCCATCATATTTGTATGCTTACGTTCGTGGTCATTCATTTACTACATAGTCCATGCAGCTGTCCATGCAGTCGATTCATGAAGTATTCTCAATTAAGGAATGGCTTAAATATGAAATCAAAGCGCCTCAAAGCACATCGTGGCGAATACTAAATGAACGATTGTGACTACAACTTGAACAACGAAATTAAATTTCCGGTTTGCGTATGCTTTTCGGAGAACATTCGAGCGTGCTTTCGTACATATACAAATGTATGTATGTATGCATGTGTTGCATATTGTGGCCAATCACAATAGACGTTTGCCTCCCACAACCTGCACTTATCCACGCCCAAAGCTCGCATTCAACTTTCGCGTGCGGCAAGATGGCTGAATGGATTTTCCAAACAATGCTAAGTGCTTTGTCCATTTGAATGTGAGCGATGTGCACTACTGCCCAATACATATATATATATATGTATGTATGTATTGCTAAAGTAGCAAATGCATTGTAAAAAAGGATTTTCAAAAGTGTTCGACATGACGTGAATTGTAAGAGTTCCCAGAAGTAAATAAATGTTAATGAACGTACATATAAGTACATATGTATAAACACACGTATGTATATGTAAGTGTATGTATATGTTCCTACTTGCACGTAGTTGGTTAAGTTCGCATTACGGCCTCAATTGTGCTAAAATCGGTTGTGCGCAAAAGTAATCACCATTGGTTGGAGGTCAGTAGCGCTCAAGGACGTTTGTAGTCTCTAATTATGGGCAAACAAAAATATCATTAGAAATTCTTCACAAAAGTCACTACAACTACTTTTGCGGCAAACGGGTTGAATGGAATTCCAATTTTGAACTAACCATCAGCGTTGCGCACAAGTTCGAATCGCACCATCCATCGATCGTATCTTTACATACATACATCCATAAGTAGTTGCAGTAAGTATTCCATGTCATTAAACGCAAAGCAGCAGCTGAAATCGAATCGAATTAAAAACAATGGTTAGTGCTCCTTCGCCTATTTTATATAATGAGCTTAAGTACTCTGAAGTTTTTTGTTTCGCTTTTGCATTTTAGTAATTTCGCTCGGCTGCCACCGAAATGTGGCACAAAACTTTCACTTAAGGGAAAGTTTGTCTGATGTGCTTTCTGAAATTCAAATTGAATTAAAAAAAATATTCAATTTCCTTGTGAAATTCTTATGGCGAGTAGTAGAGTACTTTTCAAGATACTCGTACTGCACATTTCAAAGAGTGATCACGGGCAGATTTGGGTTAAAAAGCAAAACAAAGAATTCCACATTTCGTAGTTCGACGGAGAATCGATGAAATAGAAAATAATCTTTCAGAAACTGTACAAGATCAAAGCACGCAGTAAAGCGCACTTTGCGCTATAGTTAATTCGAACAGTTTTTGTTGCCAAAAGGCAGTTTTCGTACTTGCAAAA
Source organism: Rhagoletis zephyria (assembly GCF_001687245.7). Taxonomy (NCBI): domain Eukaryota; kingdom Metazoa; phylum Arthropoda; class Insecta; order Diptera; family Tephritidae; genus Rhagoletis; species Rhagoletis zephyria. The sequence continues at coordinate 6,460 of NW_016169822.1, forward strand.
AAAACTTTTTGTTCTTCGTATTTGATAATGAAAACTTCAAATCAAATAACGGGGCGTTTTATTTGTTTAAAAAAATTACCAAAATTCAACAAATAAAGGAAAAAGTAAGTGTTTTTAAGATCTATAACAGGTATTTTATTAACAATCTTTAAATAAAAAAAATTATGTACATTAGGGCTGGTCAATTTTTATGGCAGATTTTTTCGACTATTGGCGTATAGCATAGGAGGATTCTATGAGTAATTCTAAGCAAATTTGTCTAAGAAACCACAGATCTAAAATCAATTTGGAGTTTGCCAAATTGCGAAAGTAGATTTGTTTTACTTAGCATTTTGCTTTAGTGTCGTAAAGAAGAGCTTAAATTAGTTTTTATTTGCACAGAAATAAAAAAAAGTGAGGAAATACCTTTCCACCGATACCTCAAAAGTCTAAATAGGAATAGCTTTGGCCCAGTTATTCAAGTTGTTCTCAAACCAATCTTCGAAAAAAGTTAAAAAACAGCATCAAAAATCTCATTAATTCGATTCAGTTGAAAAGATTTTAAATATTTGTAAGCTGTGTTTTTTTCATCTGAGGGTTTTTTTTTCAAAAAGTTCTTTATGAAAATATTTTTATGCAAAAGAACTCAATTGTTGGAGGTATTTTCAAATCGGTCTAGCTCAAGTAAATATTTTGGTGGCCGTCTTAAAATAAAATAAATTTTGTAATCCCGGCGTCAAAACCGCAACATTTTTTTTTTGTTGATGCAATCTAATGTACATACCTATGTATGTACATATGTACATGTGTATGCATGTAGTTTGTATTGAATTTTAGTTGTATGAAAAAAGTTTTTCAAGGATAAGTAAAATATAAGTTTTTTTTATTTTAACGCATAATAAAATGTGAAAATTTTCACTGTTGCGCCCTCTGGCGGATGTTTTAGGGAAAATATAAATTCAGAAATAGATTCCTTATACCAAAAAAAAATTTCGCAATTTAGCAAGCACCAAATGGACTTAATACCCATAGTTACTTCGGCAAATTTGCTTAGAATTACATGTAGAATCCTCCTTTGCTATACGCCTGGAAAAAATTTGCCCCGCCCTAATGTACATACATACTTCTGCGATAATTTTTATTTAATTTTGTTTCTCTTAAAATTTAAATTTAAAAAAGCTTTTAAAATGTTGGCCGTATTCGCCGTTTTAAGACTAACAAAAACGTGTACAATGATTAGTTCTGAGTTTAATTCGTCAAGTTGATGTTGCGATTTTTCGCGATTTCTGAGAAAATGGCTTTTTTTATAGGTATTCTTTGGTGGGGAGAACTCAATAAAATGAGGAAATAAAAGGCTGTTCACAATTTCGTTGCTGCAAAGGCTGCTCTTTTAACTTTTCTTTTGAAATTAATATAATTTATAATTTATATATAAAGCTAATTCCGATTTTAAAGAGATTTATCGAGCCTTATTTTTTAATTTTTATTTGTTTACATTAAATTTTTAGGTGCAAAATGCAGCGGAAGTAAAGTCTTTGAAGAAAATCGATTCTCCTGTTCCTACAAATAATTGTTACATAATAAACTAGTTGAAAACAATTTTAGAATTCCCCAAAATGAAAAAAATGAAAAAGTACAAGGGTAAATTAAAAAATTTCATTAGAATTTCAAATTTCTTTCCGAACCGCCTAAACGATTCTGGCCGAGTTCAAAGAAGCACGCTTTATATCCCTAATTGTGAGCAAGGCCTGTAAAAGCCTCATCTAAACCCTCCAACCTACCAAGAGAAAAAAATTATATTGTGGATAGTACACCGCCGAAACAGGTTTGTCCCCAAACCAAAGTTGACAATGAACGAACGATATTCGTTTCAAAATAATAAAGAAAAATCGGCTAACTTTGGTAGAAATAGTCCAATAATGGAAATAAATTGAAATGCTACGGAAACAACTTTAAATAGTTAGAAATGAGGAGAACAGAAACCGTGTACGAACGAAGGCACTTCTCATGAGTATGCGGCAAGCTCTATACGGAGAGCCCTCCCAGTTTAAGCTGGCGATCGCTAGCCACTTCTTCCCATAAAATATAAAAGTAATTAAACTGATCATAGTTCAAGTCCATGTTTTATTTATGTACATTTTCTAACTTATTTCTAATGCGTTAGTACAGTCTTCTTCAGCCTTATTCTATTTACTTCCGAAGCAAGTAGGCGGCGCTGTATGGATACGCGGAGTAGGCAGCGTATGGTGAAGCATAGGCCGCATAAGGAGCAGCGGCGTAAGCAGCATAGGGAGCGGCATAGGCGGCAGCGTAGGGCGATGCGACCAATGGGGCAGAGTAGGCCAATGGTGCGGCGAAGACACTGGGTTTAGGTTCGGCAGCAGCGAAGGCGAAGAGGGCCACAAAAACGAGAGCGAACTGTGGGTGGAAAAAAAAATATTATGTTTAGATTTGTACTTAAAAATGAATTGAAGAATAACAATTATATACTTACGTATTTGAACATTTTGAACAATTTTTTGTTATTTATTGACTGTTTCGTCGTAGAAGTGCAAAATTTAACTGATACTAAAATGTTGTATTACTCGAGTATTTAAATATATTTCGATGGTCTTCGAAGTTTTACAAAAGCAAATAAAAAAAAAATTATAAATAAGTAAGTTCATTTGTACTTGGACCTGCACGCCAAGCTATGCCATGTGTATATTTATTTGCTACGTTCGAACCACGAAAAGTGACAATTTTGGCTAAAGCACGTTTCTATTTGTTTTTATTTTAATCTTGCTTAAATTTAACGCAATTATTTTGGCAGTTACTTAGTATTTGCGTTGCATATTAAACTAACTGTTTACCTTCGTTATTTCATTGTCATTTCAGGGTCGGCGAGTAGGCACAATTTTTCTTAGCTAAAACAACTAACAACTAAATGTTAAGCTCAACAATTCCTGATAACAATATCATTCGCTATTTATGCACGTTCATATGTATATTTAAAAATGCATTCGTTTGCGTAGTAGTAGTTGCTGTTACCTATACCAACTTAGTGCATGTATGTGCATTAGGGTGGCCCAAAAAAGGCGAAGGCGGAATTTTTATGCTCTCACCGCCTAGGATTGTACTACATATACTGAAAAAATTATACCCCAGTTTTTTTTTATTTTGAAATCAAAAATATTTAAAGGTCCTTTGTATTTTATATGGGGAAAAACAAGTTTTCGTAGAAATCTTGATAATCAATATTTTTTGATCGGAATACTTTGTTTCTTTTCAGGATACCTTCAATAACAATATTCAATTGTTTATTGAACCATTTTCTGTTATTAGCCATTTTTTACAGAACCCCTGAAAAGCTCAAAAAAATCCAATGAGGGGCACATAAAAAATCACCAGAATTTAAAAATGGTAACATAATATTCCGATTTTACTTCTTCACATTCATTTTTGGATCACCCTAGTATGCATACACATATGCAGTGGCTCAAACAAGTGTTCACATGTTCATTTTTTTTAAGTGCACGATGACTTTCAAGCAAATATTTTTTATTATTTTTTGATACAAATATTATTCATGCTTTAACCAAAACCAGATTTTCAAACTTTATACAAAAATTAGAGTAATTCAACAAATTTGTAACAAAACTTTTAACTTTTTAATCTGAATCTTTAGGACATTTTACAAGTGCAAATATCAAGCCAGGCCAAAAACTTTAATTTTTAATATGTTTATTTTTTTTTGCTGTCGGAGCTTTATACTTTTCTCCATATAAACACGAATTTCTTATAAAATAAATAAAATGCGCAAGACCATACGCAAAAACAAAATATTAAAAATCAACGCGATTCTTGAGCGGGTTGAAACTTGCACTTTATTCTACTAGAATTTTACTTTAGGCTCTAAACCTGCATACAAAAAAAAAATTTCTCAAACCTCAGATTAAAAAGTTCGAAATTTTATGAATTTTTCTAGATTTTGTTTATAGTTTGAAACTTTTTATACTGTATTTGTAAAAAAAAGACTTAACGTGAAAACATGAATACTAAAAAAAAAATCAACATGTGAACACTTGTTGGAGTCACTGTACCCAAAGCCGTACCAGAAAAAAAAAGTTTGCCGTACAGCTTTTAATCTAAAGTATTTTTCAAGGCAACTTGAAAAAAAAATTTTGCCGAACGTAGGGGTACCTTTTTTAAATTTTCCGTCATATCTTCGGCATTTACGTTCGAATCTTAAAGTATGATATATCGATGTTCTTGACTCGAGCAGCCAATTTTCTGTATTCTAAAGTTCATTGAGCTTAAGTACCCCGTTCTAGTATTTACCCACCAGATCTCAATTCTTATCAAACTAACGTGCCTCCTTAATGTCAGTAAAATAAAGCTAGGCAAAAATCATGAAACTTTTGGAAATAATGTATTTCAATTCGAAGACAATTTGGATTTTTTTTTGCCCCGTTCTAGTACTTTCTTACCACATCTCAGATCTTGTCAGTAAAGTAAAGAAATATTTGCAAACATGTCTTAGACTCAGGGGTGTTCGGCGAAGTTTTTTATGTTTTTTTGTTTTTTGTTTGCTTGTCAGGTGGTATGGTATATATGTAGGTATGTGCAATCGAAAATATGCGTGTATGTATGCGGGCATTCATTGAGTGTTTACTCGACAGACAATAAGTTGTGTACGTGTTTAGGTCAATAATGGCATTTACGGCTCCCACTTGTCCACCTAATTCATTGCCACTCTTCACAAACGCACAGTATTGACATATACATACATAAATATTTACATACATTATTAAATGTAGGCACACTCACAAACTAGTATTTAAGCTGATGCCCGAAACCAATTCGTCATCAGTTTAATTTTGCTCTACTGCAGTAAAACCGCAATCAATAACAAAACAATCAAAATGTTCAAATACGTAAGTGAATTAAATTGTTGATATCCTTAAGGCTGATTTTCACTATGTCAAACTCAGTGGCATTTGTCGTCAAATAAGTGAAAACACATTGTCAAATGGGATTAAAAAGCGGTTTATCGACTGATTTGGATCCGGATAGGTCTTTAGTCGTGTACATACGCTGCTAAATCGGCTATATGTCTGTTTTTGGCCTATAATATCATCGGCCAAGGTATGAATAAAGGAGATAAAGTTGTGTCAAAATATGTCGCCAAATTTTGACGTCAAAATATGACATAGTGAAAACCAGTCTTTAGAGTCCTCGCAATTGCACATGTGAATTGTTTAATTTGCTAATAACTGTAATAATACTTTCATAAATTATTATCTTCTTTTCCAATACAGTTCGCTCTCGTTTTCGTTGCCCTCTTCGCCTTTGCTGCTGCTGAGCCCAAGCCCGGTGTCATCGCCGCACCATTGGCCTACTCTGCACCATTGGTCGCCTCGCCCTACGCTGCCGCATATGCTGCACCCTATGCTGCCTACGCCGCTGCTCCTTATGCCGCCTACGCTTCACCCTACGCTGCCTACTCTGCGTACTCTGCTTACCCATACAGCGCCGCCTACTTGCTCCGCAAGTAAATGAAGGATGTATGCTTTATTGGCAAAGACTGAAGATGACTAGATATTTGAATAGCCAAATTGTTATCGAAAATTTTAGGAAAAAATAAATAAACAAACCGAAGTGAAATCGATAAAATTTATAGTATATTTGTGTATGTGCAATTGGGTGTTAGAATCGCACTTAGTGCCGTGAACTCAAATAGGTTTAAACAATTTATCCGCCCTAAAAGCAAATTTTTACAGAACAACATTTCGTATTTAAAGGGCAGATAAATTTTAAAACCTACTTGAGAAAACGACCCTTAGGCTGACGTGTCCTTAAAGATTATGTGAAGCTCAAGGCTAGTTATACAAATACATACGAGAAGTGCCAAGTGAACTTCGTGCCACATTATATTGATTTCATTATAAATCTTCAGAAGCAATAATGAATTCCAATCGACCTTCTAAATGTAATTCATTAACATCGACAATATTCATGACAGGAAAAGTTTTCGTAATAGATGAGAATAATTTCCAAGAGAAAGGGAATTCACTCTTATCCTCACTCTAATCGTAGGGTAAGTAACAGTGTTAGAACTTTACTACGATCGTAGTAGATTTACTACTTTTTTAGAGAAAAATTTAAATTTTACTACGCTACTCCGCTTTACCTATGTACGATCTGCTACGTTTTTAATTCCAAAATAATAAAGTACGCCTTTAACAGTAGCTAAACTAAAAAAAGGAAAAATAAAATAGAATTGTTTTTCTTCTTAATACAAACACGAATTGATGAATTCAGGTAATTTTTAAGGTATGATATAAATAATATTAGACTAAACATAAATATGCCTCTAATAGGTATTCTTTCTGGGAAATGGCATAACTTTCGTAATTTCTCCACGATAATAATAGTTGAAACGGTATTTTAAAGATAGTTTTATCCACTCTTTCGCTAAAATATGCAACACTTGCTTGAAATATTAGATGATAACTCTGTCAATAAAAATCTACTTGGTTCTTTATTTGGCTAAAGAGAGATTGTAGAGTCTAAGGTTTATAGGGTAAAGGTCCAGGGAAACAATTGGAGGATAGCGTAACGCATTTTTCGGCGAAAATAAAATAAGGATCGGCAGCCATTTTGCACACTTAACTTAAAAAAAAAATGTCTCTTTGGATTATGGCGTTTACGAAAACCCGAAAAGAGGTTAAACTTCAAAGACTTTATTGTAAAATTTGTTTTTCCTTTTATTCTCTGGTGCGTAAGCAAACAAAGATGATCATTTGATGCTAAATCTAAGTTTATACTGCAAAATTCCACCGACTGGCCCTACAAATAAATGGGGGTTGTCGGGAAGGCCCTACACAAGCGAAATTAGAGATGGTCACGGGACCAACCCCACATTGAATTGTTAGATTTGTACCGCGGAACCCGTTGGTCCCGATATCTATCACTAACTAAAATTCACATGGATTTCGAGTACTCGATTTTCGTCATACTGACTGACCTAGCATTGTCTGGTTATTCTATTTTGATTTGCCGTTGTTTTGCCAAGTGCTTTGTTGCTTCGTCAGGTGTTCCTCAGGAAAGCATCCTAGGCCCTCTTTTATTTATTCTGTTTATTAATGATATCGGCGCTTGCTTCAAACATTGCAGATATCTTCTTTACGCCGATGATCTCAAATTTGTTCGTAAAATAACTTGTCCGTCCGATGTCTTCTATTTGCAGCATAATTTGAATAATTTAATCAGTTGGAGTCTAACGAATAAGTTATCGCTCAATATAAAAAAATGTTTTCATATGTCAATTTCTAGATCCCCTTGTAAATTTCCTTCATGTTACTCAATTTTTGAATCAGAAAGAATCTCACTTTGGTCAAAGATTTTGTTGATCTGGGTGTAGTCTTTGATTCGGGTTTTACTTTCATAAACCATGTATGCTACGAGCTCCCAAATGCGTATAGTAACTTAGCTTTTTTACGACGATATGCGAGGGACTTTAAGGACCCTAACACTAGGAAAGTACTCTTTAACTCGTTAGTACGTTCAAAATTAGAGTATGCGTCAGTCATTTGGAGTCCTATTTTTTAGCTGTCATTCCATGAGAATCGAACGGGTTCAAAGAAAATTCCTTCGTTTGCTCTTCAACCTCTTAATTTTTCCGATCCGCTTCCACCCTATGCGGCCCGCTGTCAGCTAATAAATTTGCAGTCATTAGAAAAAAGAAGAATTATTCAGCTCCTTATGTTTCTCTTTGATGTTGTCTGTGGGAAGATCGATTGCCGTGAACTACTTGAGCTGATAAATTTTAATGTTCCTCACAGAACCTAACGATCTCAACCGCCCTTTTATCTTAGTGTAGTTAAGGCAAACTTCTATTCGTTAGCGCCTATATTTAGAGCACTCTCGGAATTTAATAACATCTCCAAGAATCGTTTTACTCTTAGGTTAAGTTTTGCACTGTTATGTTAATTATTTAAGTGAAGCTAAACTAATAGCTGCTCATTGAGACCAGGGCGGAAACCTCACAGAGCTACCTGAAAAGTCGCTCCGGGATCTTGGTATCGTTGCAAATATCAGAACATATTACGGCGATAATTTGCAAAGGCAAAGCAGTGGATGCGTAAATGGAAGAGCAGAGAAGGAGCGGACCAGGATACCGACCCAAAATCAGGTGCGCTTCGGCAGATGCTAATAACGGCGGGCAGGTCATGCATCTGGAAAGATGGATGTTGCAGGCCAGTGGATGCAATCAATCCCGTTCAATGGAAGCCAATCAATCCCGTTGATCCCCCTTTCTAAACTACTGATACAGCTATAGCGAATCCGTCGACAGCTTGAGCTGTATTTAAATATGAAAATCTCTAGTTGTTTCTATAATAAACAATTTTTTTAGTCGTTACTCGTATTACTTTTTGTTTTATTTTTTCTTAAATTTTCCACAGAATTTCGTCCAAACACTTTTCATCATCGTCAACTAACTATATATGTGCACATATTAAAATGTGTATATGTATTCCATTTACTTGCGTAACAAGTAGGCGGCGCTGTATGGGTAAGCAGAGTAGGCAGCGTATGGTGAAGCGTAGGCGGCATAAGGAGCAGCGGCGTAAGCAGCGTAGGGGGCGGCATAGGCGGCAGCGTAGGGCGAGGCGACCAATGGGGCGGAGTAAGCCAATGGCGCGGCGATGACACTGGGTTTAGGTTCGGCAGCAGCGCAGGCGAAGAGGGCCATGAAAACGACAGCGAACTGTAATGACATGGAATGAGGAAATAATTAATAAAGGATTATTACAATCGTCACTAAATCCAACAATTGATAACTGCATTTGAAAGGATTCGAGGAATATCTGCAATGAAATTCACTTACGTATTTGAACATTTTGATTGTTTTGTTGTTGATTGTTGTTTTACTGTAGTAAAGCAAAGTTAAACTGATGACATTTTCGTTTATCGATCGACTTTAAATACGATTTTGATATACTGATGAAGTATATGCCTTTAAGTGCAAATACGGTGAGTGGCGGTCAAACATAGGTACATGTGCGTATGGGCAAAGTACTCTATGTATGTATGTATTAGCACATGTAAGTAAATGTACATACATTCAAAGTACAGTTAAAAAAAACAATCAAATGCTTGCACTCCGTTATGAATTTTGCATGCGACAAATAAATATTTTGTTGCTGGCAGAGTGTTAGTCATTCAAAGATAATCGTATTTTTTTTTTTATCATTTTTAACAGATATGTTTGAGACTGCGATTTTAGACAGTTTTAAATCTTTTATGATAAAAAAAATTAAATCTGAGAATAATAGTTATAATATGCTCAAAAAAATAAAAAAAAAATTTAGAAAAATAAAAAAATACTTGATCGAAAAAAATTGATGAAACCAAGTTTTACTAAAAGTTTAAGCATTTTTTTTTTCAACTTGAAGTTGGTGTTCGCAGAACAGCATTTAAAACAATTAAAAGTTTTAGTCCAAATATTCATAACATCAAACGGAAGTTTGAAAATATTTTGAAGATGGTTGCCACCTGGTTCAAATGTCGAATTTAGTTTACTTATACACAAGTTATACGAAATAATAAGTATGGATGTCGAACGAAGGAGTGCTAAGAAATCTTTAATTTTAGCGCTAAGAATATTTTTGTGGTGTTGAAAGAGGGATCCCACCTGTTTAAAAAGTTAAGTTCAAATTATTTTATAAGTTAAATGAATGATTAAAATAAGGGTATCTATCAAAGTTGGTGGTTTGAAAATTTTCTATTTCTGAACGGTATTTAGCGGGGTTGCCATATGTTTGAAAATTGAGACTCCACTTAATTCATCAGTTAATTAATATATGTATTGCAGTGGCCGGCGAAAGAGAGTTAACAATGATTAAACTTGAAAATACTTTTGAAGAAGGTTGCCACCTGTCTGAAAGTTCTAACTCAATTAACTAATTCAAAAAGTATATGAAATATAAAAATACCGTGGTCAGAGAATGTTAAGAAATCTTTAGTTTGAACATTTCGAATGTTTGAAGAGAGTTGCCACGTGTTTAAAAAGTTTAATTCAAATTATTCAATAAGTTGAATAATTGCTAAAAGATGGGTATAAATATAAATGGGTTTGAAAGGGACCTTTACTAAGGAGGATTGCCATTTGTACGAACAATCAAATTCGAATTAGTCCATCAGTTTATTGAAANTAATTCAAATTATTCAATAAGTTGAATAATTGCTAAAAGATGGGTATAAATATAAATGGGTTTGAAAGGGACCTTTACTAAGGAGGATTGCCATTTGTACGAACAATCAAATTCGAATTAGTCCATCAGTTTATTGAAATACATGTGT
>NW_016169823.1:0-16782 GCF_001687245.7 Rhagoletis zephyria
TTAGAAAGGTAGCTAACGAGCAAAGCAGCGCCCTGCAGCTAAACTGCTGCATGTAACTTACATAACTTTGCAGATATGTATGTGCATACATACATACATACATTTGTAACTTTTTATATATATGAAGGTATTAACTTGTGTATAGCTATACATATACTGAAATCGCATCTAGGGTATTTAGCTATCTCCTCACCTTTATTATCAGTGGAATGTTATTCAAAGCTTATGTTTTTCCTTTTTTTCTAAAATCTGTCTTACTTGGAGCATAAGAACTCGCATTTCTACACTTTTGAAGAGTGCTTACGCAGCATCAATAAATCATTAGAGTTCATTGCACTCAGACCATCTCGCCCATAATAAAAAAATAAATAAATAAAATAAAAATTTTCGCAATTATAAAGTGTAAGACGAAAAAGAAACGTTCGTCTAATTGCTCGTAGGTATGCATACGTAAATAAAAAAAAAAAAAATATTTTAAGAAATAAAAAAAAAATATTTTAAGAAATATAAAAAAGAAATTGATTAGGAAACAAAAAATAAAAATTAGGAGGCTCGAAATTTATTTTAGAGCTATGCTTCCATGGACTTTTTTGTTCAGAATTGCCAGTAGAATACTTCAGTCGCCGAAACAAAGTCGGTTATATTTTTGGGAACAAATTTACACACCCTAGTATGCATACAGACATACATACATTTGTAGCTTTGTATATATGAAGGTATATACATACATACTTGTGTATAGTTATATACTGAAGTAGCACCTAGGGTATTTAGCTATCTCCCTACCTTTATTTACATTGGTAATTATGCAAAACTTATCCGTTTTTTTTTCTATAATCTGTGTTACTTGGAGCATAAGAACTCGCATTTCTACACTTTTGAAGAGTGCTTACGCAGCATCAATAATTCATTAGAGTTCGTTGCACTCAGACCATCTTCCACATAATTAAAAAAAAAAAAAAACAAACCAAAAATAAAAATTGCCCCAATTATAGAGTGTAAGACGAAAAAAACAAACGTAAATACAAATAAAAACTAATAGCAGGAAAATATAGAATCAAATTCCGTCGGCAAAATCAGAGTGTGGCGGCGTGGCTCAGCACAATGACAACTACATATAAACGAAGGAAAAGCTTTGTGGGGTTCTTTGAATAATGGAACGGGCATCGAGCATCGAGCATGTTGCAAGTGAACGCCCCTCTGTGCGAGTGTATGTGTGGTGCAACACGAATTTGCGCATGTATTTGTGTAGATATATATGTATGTGCAAAATACGAGTATTTATGTATGTACTACATACATTTATGTATGTATGTATATAAACCTGTATATATGCGCGCTTAGGCGACACGAGCCGAACACTTCCTGGCGACTCCACGCACCATGCTCCATTTCTACGTGGCACTTCGTCTATTTCCACTTACCGAGCGTACTCGTATCGCTCTCACACGTTCGCTACCTTTTTGTCGCTCTGAGTACTCATTTAATACCTCGTGTGTCCTTTGTGGCCACTTGTTTACATACATACTTTCATTTGTTTTTATTTGCTTAGTTGTAGTAGCCAAGTTTGTTACTTTTGTGTATTTTTAATGTTTGCTGATATTGTTGTTGTTATTTTTGGGTTTCTTCTTCAAAACCGTAAACTGCATACATAAGTACTTGAAATTACACTTTGCACGTACCACATTCGTCTGCTGTGGCAACTTTTTCGTAATAAAGCAAATGCGAAGTTTTGAGTAGAAAAATTTTGACAAAACTTTTAATCAAATTACAGAGGTTATTCGCTGTCGTTAGCCTAATCGAGCAGAGTGCAAGTTTATCACAAAATTATAGCGAATTTTCAAGTCATTTAAGCATGCTTTAAATTTAATCCAAAAAAAAAGAGAACACAAAATCAATTGGTGCATTGTTGTTGCTGTGCGCCGGTAAATAATATACATATAATGAGACTCATCAAAATCAAAAAATGTTGGCAACATACGCTGTTTCGCATTGCAATTGAATTTATTTTTCATAAAAATTTCTATTTTTTTCTTTTTTTTTTTTTGCCTTTATTTCCAAATCATATTCCCTGTAAAAAGCACATTTATTAATTTCGGTGCAAATAATTTTTGGCAGCAATTTCTCTAAGTCATAAATAAAAAAGAAAATTTCCCATCGCACAGCAATAATTCGGACTCAAGTCAAGGCGCACAGCTAGCCAGCCAATAAATAAATGTTGTACAGCTGCTCAATGGACGTCGGACGGCCGTTCCCTCCCTTTGGCGAAAATTGCAGTTATGGTGCACGGAGAATTGCTAATAGAACCCCAACCTGGGACATGTCGTGATTGCTGATGCGGTTTGTGTCCGTCCACTAGCGGCCACGACGAACGAGTAGCAGCGGCACATCGGACAACGTATTATTGTTTTTGGCCAATGTGACAGCAGCTGCCATGGCTAGTTATTGGCTGGTTGGTGGTGGGGATGCTGTTTCTGCTGCCACCGCTCGTTAGTGAGCATTGCGTATGTGACCGGAATTTTAGCGTCCTTTGCCCAGCCAAGCAAACCGGACAGCACACCTAGATACACCATACATACATACATACATACATACATACACCATGCATTATTTAGCTACAGCAAAGTGAATGATAAAGGGGCAGTTTAGTTTAGTAGCTGGTAGATTTGGTAAAAGGAAATCTACACTGAGTGGCGCCCAAATTGATACGTTCGCCGCAACGGTATGCCAATGCTATCAGCATCACTATTGGGACCACACTACTGCCCTGTCGATCGTACAAATGTAAAGCAATTGAATCAATACAGTCCTCAAGTCATCGGCAAGCTGTATTGACAGAAATGGCTATATACATATGTAGGTGTGGTCGGTCAAGAATGTTCAAATGTTCAAACAGAAACGACGTACTAGTTTCGATTGGAAATGAATACAAATTGTCAGAGTAAATGGAATTACACAAAATATTGCTTTTATTTTATTCGCACAAATTATAAAGCAAACATTTTCGTTTTGTGCGCACAAGAAGCGATAAAGATAAGGAAAACAAGAAGTAGCGAGCACAAAATTACTATATTTGATGCAGCGTTTGATAGTAGGCAATTACGAGTAATAAAAACAAATGGGTTGCGAAGGAATAGATGAGCCAAGGGAAAATGGTTAAGCATAGTATTTTTGAAGCAAAAGCCCTGTTGTCCATGTGGGTAAAAGTAACAGAAAAAATTTAAATGAAAAATGAAAGATTTTGGGCTATTTGAGTAGGTGTTCGAGTGTAAGAGCCCTTATAGTAAATTTAACGGACCAGACGCTGGCACTTTTTCATATGTAATGCCAGATTTCCACAGAGCGTTAAATGCCAGAAAAATTTTACGACAAAGTTGAGCATTAAAAAATACCTGCGTTATTAACTCTGTAAAAATAACAATTTAATTTGCTTGCACGTGGCATTTTTTAAATGGCACAAGTTTTTGTTAATTTTAGTGTCTTGTGGTAATGCAGCATATGAATAAAAAAAAAAAGGAATTAAACTTCCAATGTGAGTTTTTCGCTCAGAAAAAACTCTTTAGAAATCCTGAAAATCAAATATCTTTCAATTCAGCTCCCGTTATTACTGTATCACGCAGGCGCAATAGCTAAGTCTTTGTTCACTTTTGCCTCTGACTTGAAAATTACGAAAGAATAGCAAAGGCTGTCAATTATTCAAATATCTTGCAATTTCAAGTTGTATGGAAACTATTTTTTCGTCTGCAACTACATACATTTTTTTTTTTTGAATCTTGAAAATGTTTTCTTTTTTTTTGTAAATTTCAATGCATTCATATCGAACCCTAACTGCCAAAATAACGTAAGCGACATTTTTTTCAAAATTTTCTTTTTGATGCAGAAAGACATCTCGATGCTCTAGGAAGATTTCTGCATCAATAAGAAAATTAAAAAAAAAAAATGTTGCTTACGTTATTTTAGCGGTTAGGGCTCGATATTTTTTTATTAATCCAACATCTTGCTACTTAAAGTTTTGTCTACGCTATTTTTTTTTAGGTGGCAACCCCAATATTTTTTGCGGTCTTAAAAATTTTTTGTTTGTCACACATTTATCAGATTTAAAATAAGTAGCTTATTTGCATACCTATCTCGACATTAATATTGTGTGGCAGCACTATTCAAAAATATTTTTAAAAACATTTTAAAAGCTATAATTTATTTTACAAAATAAATATTTTCTTATGCTTTCGGATACTTGCAAATTGTACAAGAATAAATGATTAAAATTACTTATATAGCAACCCGGTTCGAATTTTTTCCGATCAGAGTTTGCCCAAACATGTATCTTTTGATACATTTTTTCAATTCTTATTAATTTAGTTAAATTTTTTAAATTTTTAATTAAAGTTTAAATAAAATTTTTTTTTGTGTGCCAACCCCACAGATTTTTTAAGCTCTTAAAAGGTTTTGTTTGGTCTCAATTTTTTACATTTAAACACGTAATTTATTCACCTGACATATGATAAGTGATAGGTGGCAAGCCCTTCCGTAAATACTTATGAAAAAATTTATAAAATGAATATTTACGCCTTACTCTTACGCCTTATTTCGGATACTCAAAAATTTTTTACGAATAACTTGTTCAAAAAATTGTGAATCGAATATTTCTTCCGACCAAAGTTTTTTCAAACATCTTTGTTTCTTTTGATAAACTTCCTCAACTCTAAATTATTTAATTTAATTTTTCGTATTTTCGTTAAATAATAAATTAATCATATTTTTATTAATCCGACAGCTTGCGACTTAAGGTTTTATTGTTATTATTATTTTTTTGGGCGGCAATATCATATACATATTTGTATTCCTTTTATGTTCTAAAAAAGGTTTTGTTTGGTTTCAGTTTCTTAGGTTTAAGCAGGTATTTTATTTATCTGAAATGTTATAAACGATAAGTGGCAACCCTTTTTTAAAATACTTGTGAAAAAATTTATAAATGCCTTATTTAGGATGAATGGTAAAAAATTTCATGAATCACTTATTAAAAAAAAAAAAATCTTTCGATCATGGCTCTTTTGACAATTCTAATTTATTTATTTCACCTAATTTTTATTAATCCCACACCTTGCCACTTAAAGTTTTGTTAAAATAATTTTGTAAGTGGCAACCCCAATATATTTTTAAGTTGTAAAAATTTTTATTTTGGCACAAATTTCTCTTAGATATTTAAAATAAGTAGCTTATTTGCATATCTTGAGATTCGTGTTAGGCGATTGCTTTTTCGGTAATTTTTACCTATTTATTTTATAAAATAAATATTTACTTCATGAAATAAATATGCCTTATTTGGGGCGCTTGTAAATTTTACAAGAATAAATTGTTCAAAAAATGTATATGGCAACTCCGTTCGAAAATTTTTTACATCTTCATTTTCGTCTTCATCTTCACCTTTAGGTTGATTTTCATCTTGATCTCCATTAGCATTTTCTCTTTCAGCATCGTTTTCATCTCTTGATATTCATATTATTCACCTTCATCTTCATATCTCATTTTTACTTTCACCTTCACCGTCAAATTTAACTTTAGGTCTATTTTCGCTGTAGGGTGTTAACTTACATTTAGAAGTTAACCTTTCATTTTCGCGCTGGCAAATTATAGTTTACTATCGAATGAGAGTTAACTCTTCCAATGGGAAAAACCAACACTCCCACAGATGTAGTTTCTCCTTAAAACTTAAATATTTTTATAGTCTCTAGATGACTACAGTTAGGTCATCCCAAAAACAAATCTTTAAGCCGAAATAGTTCCTTCCTCCTCTGAATCCCATGTGGTTTAGTTACGTGTGTGTCCCTTTCAATTACAAAGAGCAACCGCTTACTATAAGTCCTTATAAGAAGTTGGAGACATACTTCCCGTAAAAAAAAAATCAACTGGACCAAACACCATTTTTAAGAATCCGGTAAGAGAAGTGGCTCGCACTATCTTCTGTCAATACCAATTCTTTCTCTAGCGTAGGAACTTTAATTATGGTAGCGATGCTTGAACTAGCCCCCAGACGGAGAAGCCTAATATTTTTCTGAATTATAATGGAGCCTTATTCACACTGCACCGCATCAGATAGTAATAGGAAAAAAGAAAGATCCGTCTACCAAAGTTCCCAGGAGAAATGTGATCAACAGAACTGGAAAGCTAAGAGGACAGCATCTGACAACTTACCCCGTAAAAGTGTTCTCTTATGGCCTTACAATCAGCACTCCAGTGAAAAGTATATCACGAAGCATTGCAGAAAATCTAGCCGCTAGCGATTTTTCAATATTCAAATATTCGTCCGTAGATCCGAAGTACTGCAATAATATTGAAGACACATAGCCAAAGTATGAGACGACGTTTGAAAAAACGGACAGTGGCGGATCGTGGCGGAATATTTTTAAAGAGGGTTTTCGGCGAAATGATAAAGAGGATTATTAAAAACCCAACGGTATCTCAGACAAAGTCAGTTTTTAAATGGCGCAACGCTATAGCGTCTGATCAAAGGTTATGGTTTCAAACTTAAACATACGACGACGCTAATGGATCGAGCTCTAATATTCATGATTTCAAAGACATACTGTCATCCCTAAATTGGCGAGTCAGGCGGTGCGTTTTCTTATTTGTTCGTATTTGAATGCCCGTTTCCTTTTTCTCTTCTTTGTCCTGATTCTTTCTTTATATCTTCAGCACCTAGCTTCAAGATATAAGGTCCTATCAAAAACGAAAATTGCATTTGCTCGGCGCTAGCACAGCGTTATTGTAGGATGCTTCATAGAAATTGTAAGGGCATAGTGATTTTTAAAAGTTCCTTGACGCTTGACACGTCAATCTGGGGATGGCTGTAAGTTATGAACACACTCTGTTCTTGTTTGAAGGTCAGTGCACGAAAATGCAACGAAGGGTTGAAAAGGTATTTCCCGTATTAAAGAGAATGGTCAGAAGACAAAAATCGGGAAGATGAGGATTTTTACATCGTCTTCAGATTTTATGAATTCAAACCCCATCAGTTTTTATTTTTGAGTATTAATATCTGTTCGTCACAATAATAAGTTCCTATTCGCGCGCATACTACCTTCCATGCAAAATTTGTTTCTAAATTAAAATATTCCTTCCATGAACCTTTCAGCCGGTTGCACATGTTTCACCAACTTTCAACAACACTACCACTCGCTGACACTACTTAACCCTTGCGTGCACCATTGCACCCGTTGGCATATCTCATGTCGCATTTAATGTTGCAATGTGTAGCCACATTGCATATGCCACATTCACATGCAACACTTGCCAAGACAATTACACATGTGTAGACAAACGTGCACCATATGCAATGTAGTGCTGCTGCTCCACCTTTACTGGTCAAATGGCAATGACTGCCATTGATGGCATTCATATGCCACTTGCTACACCATTGCCAATGTACTGCATACCACACAATCATCCTGATGTTGCCGCAACACACCGCGTACTGCGTGTCCTGCAGCACGGCTAGAGAATTCAGATCGAAACGGAAGCCGACATTATCAGTACCGCCACGGTTGCGTTAAGTTGATGGTGTGACTGCTGCTGCTGCTGCTGCTGCCACATGGCTTCCCGTCTGTTCCACTTTCACGCCAGTGCTAAATTTCTATATGCTAGTGGATTTATTTTGCTCGTCTCTGTGCGCAATTTTTCTATATATTTTGCAGTAATAATGTCAAAATAAAAAGCCAATATAAAAAATTCCTCAATTGCTGTAACCCGGCCCCCGGCTGCTATTGCCGCTGCTCCATTGCAGCTCCTTAATATTGCCGCTACTTGCTTCTATTACCACATGTTTGTCTGTCGGAGCGCTTGAGCTCTCGACAGCCGCCATTAGAGGCAGCAGGCATCCAGTAACCAACAGATATCGCACTATTACCTACTTGCCCCGTCCTCAACTCAACTTAGCTCTTATTGCTTGCGCTTAGACTGAGCTGGGGCTTCCATAGTATGGCGGCTGGTAGTCAAAGCAAATGCGAATCTTTTATTCATTTTATTGAGGCGAAATTGCGAAAACAGTCAGACAGCCAAGACAGCGTAGCAATCAGACATATCAACAGCAAAAATCGTGCCTCAACAGCATTTCGAGTATATTCCCCTTGGCGTGCCGGGCCGTGCCGTGCCGTGCCGGCGTTATGGCCGACCGATTTGATCCTATGTGGATATTTTTTTTTTCTATTTTTTCTATTTTTTCTTTCATATCTCTCGTATGCTCGTACTATATATTCATAGATCTTCTATTGAGCGACGATTTCCCCCAAAGTGCCACCGTTTGTTGATATCTTGTGAAATGTGCGCAATTGATGTCGAATTTATTTGCACGTGTGACAAGAGCTGCAATGCGACCCTTCCACCTTGGTGCTCGTACATCTATTGCCTTGGTGAAACACAAAAAAAATGGCATACCAAAAGATATTTCCGTAAACTGCTGGGCATATTTCCGACATACACGAGTATGAGTGTGTGTGTGTGTGGGTGTGGTTAGACATCGTCATAGTAATCGTCATCGTAATAATAATGTGATTTGGTGCGAAAAGCTGGCTGAATATGCGACCGCCCGCACTTACGCTTAAACACTTGTGTCCCATGTGGCCGTTTTTTATTTTTTATTTTTTTTTTTGTTGATGCTGCTGCTGCTGCTGGTGCTGCTTCAAGGCACTTCACAAAAATATTCCACACAACATTATAGATTCAACTAAGTGAGTGCACAAATATGTCTGCTGCTTCTACAAGGATAATAAACTAGTACATACTACCTACTTATGTGAGCATACATAGTATGTTAACATGTGTGTATCTGGGCGAATATATTGTGGTAAGTGAAGCACAAGTGCGCTGAGCTTAGTTTTGATTTTATTTTTTCCGCAAGGTTATTAATGCGAATTTCATATTTGTGTTGAAGCCATAAATGCTTTTGAATAGAAATTTTTACGTATTACTGCCGTACTTGTATGCAAAATAGTATGTGAAGTGCTGTTTTTGTTGGAAAGTGTCTGGTTTCTCAAGCTGCAGATAAATAATGTGTAGAACAAATTTTGGTAAAATACTTATGTATTAGCTTACTTGGTGGAAAATGTGCTTGCAAAAATAAATTTGAAAAGGTTATTGCTTTGAAGTCTTCTTAGGCTACAAGGCTCCCCAAAGAATAGCTTTGCTCATGAGAAATCTCAGTATTTTTAGTAGCTTCTTTTATTATGCTTTTTAACTACTTTTTCTTCTGGGCTCTCGTTTTCACTTATTTTTGCCTTTTACGATTTAAAAAGAAAAATAACGTTTTCATTACAGCAACTGACAATTATAAAAAAATTTTGTATTTTTTGAATTCAAGAGCACAAAAAGTGTGTTTTAAAAATCAAAAGAGTAAGATTCACGCGATTCTGAAAATTGAAGTCAAACTGTACATACATATGTATCGGTACATTAGACCATACCAGAAAAAAAAGATTCGATGGGAATACCCCTGAATTTAAAGTATTTTTGCAAGGCAATTTCCAAAAAAAAAAAAATTTTTTATTTTTTTGTCGAACGTAGCTCCAGCCGCCACGTTTATAGGGGTTTGAAGTTTCGGTAGTGGCGGCCTTGGTTGGGCATTTAATACTAATGTTAAAGGCTCAAATTTTAAGGTCATTTTTTTTTTAGGTATTTCCCACAAAATTTCGAGGTGCAAAAAGTCGCGAAAAAAGCCTCTTAATATACATAATGATTATTGACTTGGGTTTTCCAAAGCGGTTTCCACCGATTTTTTATTTGGAAATTTATAAGGTTTTTTGAAATCTTGATTTTTTTAATATGGAATAAACCGATTTTTTTTTATATACAAATCTTGACCGCTCTTTAAAAGTGTTGAGTTTTACGAAGTTTTCAAGGCTTGTTTTCAGTTTAAGGAAAACCCCATCCATGGAGCATTAGTACCCTGTGATGACACCGCTAAGATTTCTTACTTCAGATTTGTTTAGCGTCCAATTGTTCTTCTTTGTTTAGGTCCGACCTTATTAAGCTGGCATTTCAGGGTACTATTTTATATATATATAAGGAAAATTTGAAAGCTAGCTAGGCTCGAGCGCCCACCTGCCCCTACCTGGCTACGCCCATGTTAATAGGAACTGCATTATTCAAAGAACAAAGCAATCACTGAGGAAGATCCCAAAGAATTCGTTCCTTCTGCCATACTTTGTCAACTTTTTCAGAAATTTGGATGTGGAACCTCGTACCTTGCAAAAATGGAGAACAAGTTTTTGAACTAAAGAAAACAAACACTCGAAACAACCACAACTACACAAAGGTCGAAATGTAAATTTTAATTAAGAAGCGCACAACTCTCAGAGCTCTTTATTTTCACAATTCAAAAGTTGATTCGAAATTCATTAAAATAAGGAAGTCATGCAAATTAATCCTTGAAGAGTCATTTACAAATTTATCCCCATTATATGTAGTGCCTTTAAAAAGTCAAGCAAAATAAAAACAGCAACAATGCACTTTTTATACCCATTTGTGGCCTTGAAAAGCCAACCTCACACTTTCAAACTATGTATAATCTCCGGGCAGATACAATAAAAAAAAACAGAACATTTTTCGAGTGAGAGAGATTTGGCCACTATTTCGCGCAGCAAAAGCCAGTAAAGTACTTGCCACAAGTGCGTACTTAAAGGTGCTGAATGGAATTTGCTGTGGTTGGACAGGCTATCTTTTATTTTAGCGAGCCTTTCAACCGCAAAATAAAAATAAAAGAATACATATAAATAACAAATCCTTTGTGTTTAAAAAGCGAATACTGCACAAGTAATAAGTATTACGTGCACTTTTTATACAGTTGTCGGAGGCGAAAAAAAAAATCTATAGAAAAAATTAAATTAAGACATAACGCGAAACTGTAGCAAAAACAAAGTAAAGAAACATAGTTACTGCGCGAACTTCCTTCCTTTCGATACTGGCGCTAGGCTGTCTGGCGTTGACAAGACAACAAGGCAAGGCAAGGCAAGGCAGAGAACTAACAGACCACCGTCCGCTGATTGTCAGACCAACCAACCACACTACAACACCTGCAATCGAATTTTTATTTTTTTTTTGCTCTTAGCTTTTTCAACAGCTATTCCCAATTGCACTGGCGTAACGAACGGCGGCGCCCGCCACACCTGCCAAACGTCACACAGCTCCACAGCAAGGACAGCAACGAGGCGACAAGCAAGCGTGCCGTGTACCACGTCGCGCTACCGCAACGCTGGCGATGTGAAGAAGGTGGCGATTTTCTATTTACGCCTTGCTTGTTTTCATCGTCAAGCAGAAGTAACAAAAAAAAACGCCACGAAAATGTACAACAGGGCAGCAAAGTACTGCAGGCTGGATGGAGTACAATTTGAGGCGCGTTTGTGGTGGCGACGGCGGCGGCGGCGGCGGCGGCTGTACGTGGGATTACAAGCATAAAGATTTGCAGGAAGTCTAAAATTACCAGTGGTAGAATTTTTTACGACTTACTTGTAGTACGTGCCTTTATACATATTTTTTTCGGTTTTTTGTTTCTGTTGGTAAAATATATACATATTTGCTTTTTTTGTACTTTTTTGTACGGATGTTTCTGTGAATATTTGTGCACGCAAGCATTTGCATTGAAAGTTCAAAAATTGGAAAGGCGTCCATTGCATGCCGCATACTACAAGTTGACTGTAGAGAATGTTAAGTAGCGTTAGGATAACTGACAGAGCGGGAGGATGCGCCAACAAAAAAAAAAAAAACAAAAAAAAATCAAATAATACAAAAAACTGAAAAGCTGAAAAAATATACAAAGATACTAAACAAGTTCAGTCGAAAGTAAAGTTTAGTTAAATTGGCTGCCTCAGAAACGTAATTGAAATTGCAAACGAACGAACGAACGAACGAACGAGCGAATGCGTACGAAGTTTGAGTGAAAAAGTTGTGCGAATTTATGCAAGGCCAGTTTTACAAAAATTCACTTTTTACACTTGAGCCTAGAGAGCGTGTGTGGAGGGGGGGTGGTAGTGGTAGTTAGTTAGCCCTTCGATATCCTTGAAAGGCCGCATTTTCAATATCGAATGCAAAATGCAAATTTGTGTAATTTGCATACTATTTTGCCTTTAATGCCAATGCAACTGACACGACCCATGTAAATGCAATAAAAGAAGCAATGATAGTATTATTAGAGTACATGCACCACAATATGCATGGTTGCATGCAACAAACAAATCAAAAACACACAGGCAGCTTTTTTGCTAATTTCTGTTAGTAAAAAGTCCAAGTGATTTTTATTGTGTGCTATGTGCAACTAATCGGAAATAATTGAACACAAAAGTAGGAGAAAATGAACACTATAAAAAAAGTAGGTTGTTATGGAAAAAAAAATTTTTCTCAAAGTAAAAATTATTCAAAAACAAAAATTGTTCTACGGGTCAAAAATTATTATACAAGTTAAAAATTGCTATACAAAAATTTCTGCGTGGAAACCAAGACACAAGATTCCGCAAGATTTTCCTTGATGAATTATTGTTAGGTTAACTTAAGTTATAATAGGTTAGACAAAGAAAGAATAGGTGAGGTTGGGATACGTTTGATGGGCTGACCAGAAAGTTCTACAAACGTTTGCCCGCAGCTCCGCCCGCGCTGAGTTCGGTTTAATTTGTATTATGATTTCAAATGTAACAAAAAAAAAATAGAAATTTTAAAGCTTCTAAGAATTATATCCGGGGAGCGAGAACGCGTTCCAGTTAGGTTTAATTCTGCATGAGAACAAAATTTAATGTGGAGAACGTTCCCGTAAAAGAACCAAACTGGAACAAAAGTTTTGAGGGCTGTTTGAACAAAGAACAAAATGAGAATAAAAGTTTGGAGAACGTTTCCGTAGAGAACAATATGCGAACATAACTCTCGGGAACATTCTCAAGAAGAACAGAACGAGAACGAATCTTTCGCGAACGTTTCCAATGAGAACGAAATGAAAACGAAAGTATCGAGAACATTTTCAAGGAGAATCAAATAAAAACAAAAGTCTGGGAAAAGTTCTACTAGAGAACGAAACGAGAACAAAAGTTTGGAGAACTTAAGAATGAGAGAAAAATAACGATTGTTAATTCTAAGCCTGAGAAATCAACTTCAAGAACGTTTTTCATTAGGATGAACAACTGTTTTTCATTATGGAACAACTTTTCATTTTCTGTGCAAGCAAAAGTTCGACTTAGGTCTTTCATTGGCTTAATTTGCATAATTATCTTTCAGTTCTTTTTCTTCTAATGAACGCTATGTGAAAAATTTTGTTCTCGCTTCCATTCTTCGTGAATAGTTCAGAGAAGATTTGTTCCCGTTTCGTTCTCTGTCATAGAGTTTCTGATACTTTAGTTCCCAAATTGTTATTCGAGAGCAAGTTCCTTAGACTTTTGTTCCCGTTTAGTTGTTTTTCAAAACGTTCCGGAGCCTTTTGTTCCCATTTTGTTCTCTTGGAAATCTTCCCGAAAGCATTATTTAGAGTTTGTTCTCTTTGGGAACATTCCATTGGTTTTGAAGCGTTCTTGGAAGCAAGACTTCGAGAACGACAGGTAGTTCCAATCACACCTTTTTTTCTTGGTCCCTGATTATATCACCGAAAATAGAATTTTTTTTTAGAAAATTGGCTTAACTTAACTTAAATTTATTTTGCAAATGTTCACCTAAATTTAATCTGAATTTAAAACAATACTGCACTTTTTCAATACTGTATTTTTAAACATCTTTCGTTTGACATCCATATTGTAATATTTCATTAAATTTAGTTTCTCTTTTAAAAAGTTGTCAACCCTTTTTAAAATAATTTCGCAATAAAGCCTTCTTAAACATCTTTCGTTTAAAATCCATATTGTAATATTACATTAAATAGAATTTCACTTTTAAACAGGTGGCAACCCTGTTAAGAATATTTTTAAAATAAAGCTTTTTTAAACTGATTTTATTTTTCATACATATGCTGATATTTTATGAATCTAAATGATTAAACTTAATAAGACTTTAAAACAGGCGGCAACTCTTGTAAAAATATTTTTTAAATAAAGCTTTCTAAACATCTTGCGTTTGAAATGCATTTTGTAATATTTTATTTTATTTATAGATTAAATTTAAATTGACTTTTAAACAAGCGGCAACCACTTTAAATATATTTTCAAAACAAAGCTTTCTTATACGCCTTTCAGTTGACATCCGTATTGTAGTATTTTATGCAACTTATAAATTGAATTGAATTTGGCTTTTAAAAACGTGGCAACCCTCTTCAAAATATTTGCAAAATAAATTTTTCTAAACAAACGGCTAGCTCTCACCAACGCCAACGAACGAGCGGATAGCCGTAGTTGCTTCAAAAAGGTCCATATTTGGTACAATTGTACCACCTATTTAGGTAACGTCCTTACTTATGTTTATAACTACGTGAAAAGTGCAGTTATTTAAACTCCGAAAAGAAAATCGAGATGAATTAGGAAATCAGCAATGTTTTCTATGTTATTCCTTGCCAGAAGATAACTCATAAGTTTTCATCTTTATCTCTGCTGGAGATAATTTCATGTCCTTAGACCACTTCTATGTTCTATGTCCGTGATTCAAAAACTTATAAATAAAATACCCTTATTTGGCAGATAAAAAGTTTGTATAGATAAACTTATCTCAACATAAGTAGATAATTCAGCAACTTTGCTGTGCTTTGAAAAGCTTCAAGGATTTTTAGTACCAAACAACATAGCATAGATAATTCGAAAGAACGCTTTCCTCCTTCGAGATGATAGAAAAATAGAGGAAGCTTGAAGGAGAAATATCGCAAGCTTTCTCTTAACATTTCTATGAACAATTAACATTTCTGTTATGCTTATCCTTCTGAAGGCAATTATGAATAAGCAATCCTTTGCTTGCTTAGCTTGTGGCAGTCGTTTAAGCGATGAGCTGCCGAAAGGTATGTTCACAGGACTTTAAAGCTAAATATGAAAATGAATTTACGTATTTGATTCCTGATGAATGTTCTACACTTTCAAATTAGATGTTTAAAAAATGCACATCGATATATGTTTATTATAGATGAATATTTTTTATATCCAAATAATTCTTAACATGGAGATAAAGTAGTTAGTTACTTATACTTGAGTTGAGATTTTAAAGGATACTTTTTTATGAGGAATTTCTACTTTTAGCATCAATAGTAGTCCTATTTTTTTATTCTTGCCTTGCTCCCGTATATTCTAGGTCATGTAAATGAAAACACTGAAAACCTGGTAAAAAAAACCCCGACCTTTAATTAATGGCTTGACTAGGATTGGATACATCGTCGCACCTAGCACTAACCAACTTCTCAACTGCATTGAAGATCTTGTTTTAAAAGGCGCAAAAGTAAAATAAGTTGAAAAGTGGGCGCAAATGATGAAGTCCTGTAAATAAACTGGCCCAACTTTCGTTTAAGGTCCACAGGGTTATACATAATTTAAGTTTTTAGTTCATTGTCTTTTAGTTTTGAAATAATTGATAAGTATTCGCAAAAAAAAAAAGAAAAATTTTAATTGCAAGTAGACCTTTTGTAAAAGTCAAAGAGCTAAGTTTTCATTTTCGACGTGTCTGCTGGTACCACTTTTCAGGGCACTATGACAGAGCGCTTAAGAGTTTAAAAATTTGCTTGTTTTTATTTACTTTTTACTTTATGTACATAAAATCACTTGCGCAATTAATTCATCGCATTGCTGCTTGCTTTAAGTATGTTGTAAAAAAGTTATACATACATATGTACGCTCAGTCATAACTGACATTTATGTTTTGTTATCACAGCTTTTTAATACTACTTTGCTAACTCCTCTACAGACTTTTGTGTTAAATAAATTAAGTGGAAAATTGTAATTGTGCACTCAAAAACATGCACAAATAGCCATAAAAGCACAATCATATGTTTGTTTGTTGTTTTATGTGTAAAATCATGCCGTTTGCACTTTGTGGCCACTTTGAGTTTTTACTGCAGACATTTGGGGCGGTTTTACTATGCTTGTAGCAACTGTTGATTTACTAGAGGATTTTATGCACATTCTATATCTTTGGCCAAATAGCAGGCGTTGCTTACGTTTTCGGATATACATATGTATGTACTTCTTTTACTAGAGTATGTATCACTGTTCACGGCGACGAGGTTTGAAACCTATTCTAGTTCTTTGCGCTGTTCGAACTTGTTAGGAAAATTGAGTTGTAGATTTGTCATTCTACACACAAATGCCGGCCCTAAAAATTGATTTTTATAGTTCCTAAATTAATTGAATTCTAGTTATTCTTCAAAATCTTCCCAACTACTTAATTTGAAATATGTAATTATAAAAACGAGTTTGTAGAAAACTAAAGAAATTAGCGTTTATCAAACACCGATATATAAAAATCCAGGACCGAAAATAACCGTTAAAATCAAGATTTGTATTTCTGGATCATTTCAAAACCGTTTGGTTTTATTTTTATTTGTAACCGACTTCAAAAAAGGAGGAGGTGACTAATTCGCCGCAATATTTTTTTATGTGTTTGAACTACGTTAACCGATTTTCTATAATTTTTTTTTTTAAAGGAAAGGTGGTACCTCAGAGGTAGGCGCATACTAATTTGGTTTTGGTCATTGGTTCTAGAAAATTACTCCCATATGGGTGGCAGACGAAAGAGGTTCAATAATGCTTTATTTTCGAAGTATTTAGAGAAGGATTGCCACCTGTCAAATTAAATTTTTTTAATAAGTTAAATTAAGTAGTAATACAGGGGTAAACGAAATACTAATGTTTA
>NW_016169824.1:0-16782 GCF_001687245.7 Rhagoletis zephyria
TTTCTTCGATGGCCTTGACACCTTAGACACCGTCTCACAGAGGGAACTTGCGGGGTTTCTCAAAAGATCGGGCTAGTGTAAGAAAATGTTTGGATATGCTTTCCGACCTTCATAGGAAAACTTATCTGAGAGTAACTTTTAACGCAAATTGACGATGGCCAATAAAAAGTTGGTTCTTAGGCTACCCGAAGAAATTACTTTTTACCCACACTCAGTTCAGAAATCCATAGGTACTGCTGCCACTTGGCATTCACTTACTTATGTCAACCAAATAAAATTTCAGTGGAAACCACACATAACATCCAAATCAACCATTTCAAATTAAATTTCCAAACCATCCCGCCCTATAGCGTATCCAACTACACTCTGTATCTGTACAAATTTCAAACGAACTGAAAATCTATTATATTTCTGTCCATAAGGAAGCCAAAAACTTGCCCAAACAGAAACACAACGCTCCACTGCGAATTACAACGCAACAGCGCAACCAAGCAAACGATCGATCCCACTAAGCATTCATAATCGATTAGAGTAATTCAAGATCAAATCCTCATGTAAACTTCCACTGTAAATATGTATGTACTTAGTTGGAAATCAAACAGAGTCAATGGCAATAAACAAAGCCGAAAAGGCAGCGCCGAACGAAGTAGGAGTTCGAGCAAGAAGATATCCAAACAATTTGTATGTGTTAATAGGACGATATTACGAATAGACGACGAAATGACACTTAAATAAATAAATAAAACAGGCCAAACGACAGGACGAAACGACAAGTCAGTGGGTGGCTAGGACGGTGTTGACAATTCCGATGTTAGCACCAACTGTGCGCTGACCTTCGCCAGTTGAGTTGCGCGGCATGCTTACTTACATACGTTACTGTATCGATCATCTGTTAATGATCGCAATGACCTTGTCGCGCTAACAATTTAATTTCAACTTAAGTGAGAAGCAACAAAGTTGCAACAAAACAACAACAACAACAACAAAATCTAAAACAAGGACATAATAAATAATGCAGAAGTAGGCAAGGACACGCATAAATATGTAGGTAAGTGTGTATTTAGAATGGCAGAAAAACAGTGCGGAATGACTGCTGCAAACCGAAATGTTTTCAAACAGCGCCTGGAAACTGTTTGGGTACAACCTGGCGAGTGCATGTCGATTGAGCCATTAAAGAAGCAGCGTGTGGCAGAGAGTCAATGTTATTGTGTTCGAATAGTTTGATGTCAAAGGTTAGAGAGCGCAGACAGGCGTTCGTACAATGCGTTGACGTGAGGGTTTGTACACGTGAAAGGTTCGAGACACAAGAATGTACCTATAGAATAGACAATAAGTTGAAAACGAGGAAGAAATACATCTAGAAATATTTATATGTTGAGAAGATTGCAATTGTTGGCGAAAATATGCATTTATTTTTTTAGTTTTCGGAAAGTGCCGAGATAAAAGATATGAATGGATTTTTAGGCAAAATAGAGTACTTTAGTAAGGATTCCGTATCGGCTATATCCCCATGCACGCGAAAGTTTTTAAAGTCAATAATTAACGCCGATTGAATTCGTTAAACAATGTTAAGTAGTATTGAATATTGAGTAGATGCACATTTCTTTCTTTAAACGCATTCCTTTGAATTCAGATTGTACACTACTTTACTGATCCTTACACTCCAAAGTTACTATTTACCTCGCTTGTACGATTTAAGTTAGAATATGCTGTATTTATAATGGAGGCCATATCACCTTCGTCAGATTAATAGACTTGAACGAATTCAAAAGAATTTTTTTCGGTTTGCTCTCAGATCGCTTAACTTTGATGATCCGGTTCCTTAGCTAGATGTGCTTTAATAAACTTGAAGTCTTTAAAAAGTATAAGGAGTGTTCTTTCACTCTGCTTTATCTTTGATATTATCAGTGGAGAAATCGACGGTCCATATCTTTTAGAGCACATTTATTTTTAAATTCCACAAAAAAACAAATCGCGGAGTAATGATTTATTCTTTCTGGAGAGAATCCGGACGTTTTATGCTTCCTATGCTCCGATTCATAGAACATTGAAAGCAATTGTTTAAATTATCTCTGAATAAACTACATATATACTTAGTTAAGCTTGAACTTGTATCTTTAAGTATTTTTGTAGTAGTCTGTAAGAAATCGTCGCTCGAATAAAGAAACAGTGTAAATGCCACATACACTATTATTCGATAATTGCACCATTGTATAGACAATCCTTTAATCTATTAGATAAATCTTTAGTTTTCTTAAATATCTCTTTGGCTCACTTATTTATTCCCGAAAAACTAAATTGTATTTGAATGGTTTGTAATGGTTTATAAAAACTTCCAATTCATTTTTCTCAAAACTATACTTTTCATGTTACACTATTTCATTATTCCAGCGACGAAATAATGTATTTCAGATTTACTAGTTATGAATATAAATAAAGTAATAATTAAATTTAACATTACAGTTTTCCGCGTCCCCACAGCGCTCAACCAATTGCTGAGATAGTTTTTCTTAAAGCTCAAACAGTCAACGACGTAACGTAGACGTAGGTTGACGCAGACACGATCTACCTTATGGGATTCGCGTGTTAACGAAAACTCACCACCGCATGGCGTGTCGTTGCCATTGCTTCTCTCTCTCTCTCTATCAACAGTAAATTTGATATGCTGCTACGTACGTCAACCTACGTTTACGCTACGTCGTTGACTAACTGCGCTTTTAGAGTTCAAATAGCCACCGACATAAAATCGTATACCGTGTCAGCTGACATGACCTACCTTATGGAATTCTCATGCTGTTGATATGGACAGCAAGTACAGAAGGGCGCTCGCTCTATCGGTGGATGGCTCAGCTCTTAACGGAATATACATACGTGTTTGTTTTTTTAATTTAAAAAATAAATAGAAATAAATTTTTCGATATAATCCTGGTTTATTTGAAAGAAGAACACGATTACATTAGCTCCAGTACTCCATGAACTTTCAGGATTTTACACGAACTTTCAGGGAAGTTGCAGGAAAAATGTCCCATTACATTAGCTCCAGTACTCCATGAACTTTCAGGATTTTACACGAACTTTCAGGGAAGTTGCAGGAAAAATGTCCCCCGTACTCCAAAATCCTGTAAATGAGAGCGACTTTTGGAGAGTTGTGTAGAGAATGAACTTGCAAGATTTTACCCGAACTTTTTCTTCTGGTAAAATCATGAACAGTGTCAAGCAATCACTGGTTGACGTTTTTACAGGAAAAATGGATTTTTTGTTCCCGTACTTTTTGTTGTTACTCACTTTTTACTCTCACTTCAGAGAGTAATTTTGCTGTTTGACAGTTTTACAGGATTTTTCACGAAAAGCATTGGATCAGAGCTATTATGTGGCTGTCTAAGACATTGGTGACCGGTTTTGGCTCTGCCTCATGAATGGCTTGCTCGATACCCGCTTTAAGGGCCTGAACCGTTCGTTTAAAGTTGGTCCTTCTCGGCACGCCACAAAAAATATCTAACCTGCCACTCTTCTGAGGATGCATTGGCTTCTCGATGATCACGTGCACGGGCTTTCCGGTCCATAGATGTAACAAAGCAGGATGTAATACAATATTTAATTTATTGAAAAATGGCAAATTAATTCTATACTCATCAGAGTCAGTGGGCTCGAAATTCGTAAATGTATAAATATAGTTATCGAAAAAACATTATTTTATCACAAAAAATCCAACTAAAAATAAAGTCGAGGAAAAGAATCGGATATTTCAGATCTGTATACGTAAATACGGTCTAGATTTGGGGAAAAATGCAATTGTACCAACACAGCGACAATACCATCAATTTCAAGAATTTTTTTTATAGTATCATTGCTCATTAAATATATTATTATTTACTAACGAGAAAGTTCACAAAACTTAGAAAAACTATATTTAATACGTGCGCCGTACGGTACGTGTTCGGTTTCGCCCGAACTTAGACTTGTTCCTTTATTTTTCTTTATACACAGATAATGATACGGTTTTATGTACATACATATTGTAGTGTTGCCACTTTTCAAACGTTTGATTTTTTACGTAAATAGAAATACCCTCATTTACTCATACTAGTGCGATTCTTATAACGTCGTAAAGTGGCATTTTTGCGAAATGGCAACTTTGCGAACAAAGTTGTATGATCGCAAGTCCGGATTGCAAATGTAAACTCTTGTAAATACGCCGCGCGTAAATGAAAAAGAAAAGTTATTAAAATTTTACTCCGAAGCAGCCTCATTTTATACACTTTCTTTTGAAGTATTCGAAGACAACAAAAAAAACATGTGTTTCGCGACTTTGACTTGGCAATGATTGCCAGCTCAAATAATATGGCAATGCCGTCATTTTGTCGCAAGAAACTTTCTATACAAAAGTAATAAGCTGCGTCGCAAGGTTGCAAATTTTGCAACAGCTTTGCGACATTTCATGAATTCCACTGCTATTTTGCGTGCAATATTTTCAAAATAACAGAAATCGCAATCTAACTGTACTACAATATTGGCTTGACCCATTCTCGTCCAGACTGTTGTTCATATATATTTACTCGTTGTATGTCCCTTTGTGCCGCTTTAGCTATCTTTACATTATTTTTATCATACGAGTAGTTATACCTAGGTACCTTGGGAAGAGGTGGAAAATCCAATACCCAAAAGTCGTTATCCTTGACTTAAGGACTTTTAAAATTTCAACACAAATGCATTGTTGGTAAAATTTGCTGCCATTAACAGCGGATAATCTACTGTTCAACACTGTCAACATAGTACAACATGCAGCATTAAACAGTAAAATGTTGTATTTGCACATGAAAAGTGCCAGACGTTGTTGTATGTATGTCCATTAGGGTGGTCCAAAAATAGTAAACTCGGAATTGTAATGCTCTCACCCCCTGGGATTGTTCTATATCAAAAAAAATGGATACCCCTATTTTTTATTTTGAAATCAAAAAATATTTAGAGGTCGCTCAAAGTTTTCCATGTATTCATTCGGAAAACTTTGGTTCTTTTCACGAGACTTTCAATCATAATACCCAATGGTTTATTTAAACGTTTTTTAATACTAACGATTTTTTATTGGTCGCCCCATTGCATTTTTCGGGGTTTTTGTAGGTTTTTGGCGGACCTATAATTTATAGTTGCGATGAAAAAATGGTTAAATAAACAATTGGGTATTATTATTGGGAATCTCCTGTAGATAAACAGAGAAAAATATTGATTTTTAACTATTCTATACCATTTCTACAAAAAGTTGTTTTTTCCCCATATAAAATACATGGAAAACTTTGGGCGCTTTGAGCGACCTCTAAATATTTTTTGATTTCAAAATAAATTAATAAGGGTATACTTTTTCTCGGTATAGAACAACGCTAGGCGGTGAGAGCGTAAAAATTCCGACTATACTTTTTCACATGCACTTTTTGGACCACCCTAATGTACAACCTTAAGAATATCCCATCTTTTCATATGGGTAAGAACACAGCTAAGAACCGACTAAGCCTTTCGACTACTGCTTATAACAGCGCGAATGAAAAGAGTTTGGGAAGGGGGTTCTCTTCATTGCTACCATTTTTGCCACAGACTTTTCCATTCAGGTAGAATCTTCACGGTTTCAAACTTGCATTTCTTTCTAACGCCATGCTCAAAAAGGATTAGACTGACATCGAATCCATCCTGTAGGTATGATTTCTAATACATAGTAGACATTCGTGCTCATTTTGAAACTACCTGGCAGTAAATCCTTTCGTATTCTTGCGCTGCACTGTTTGTATTTGTTTTATCTTAATTGACCTTATTTTGACTGAACAATGACTTGGGTAAATGTTGAATGCGGTTTGTTAACGCCTAGTTTTAAGGATTAAAACAAGAGTGAAGAATAGTGTGTTTGATTTTGTTTACAAGCAGATGAAATGTGCTTTAGTATTTAGTTATGTATGTATGTACCTGTGTATGTCGGCAGCTGATTTTACTCGGTTAGAGCAGAAATATTTAAAAACCTATCCGCCTTGAAAGTAGAGAGGTGGGGCTACTGATGGCCATCAAAAATTTCGTATCTTAGTGAATTGACTTATTTAACTGGGATCCTAAGGCTAGAATTATATAAAGAAACTTAAATCAATTCAGCGCAAATCCGTTGAACCTATATAAGGATGGGTCGAAGTTAGGAGTAGATGTGTTCTGTCGGTATATGATTAAGAAGAGGTCGCCGCTACCAAAAAAGAAAGACACTCAACATTGCTGATTATTAAAAGTGTGGAAAGTCAATCTTTATTCTAATAGTCAGGGGGTGTCTGGTCTTAAGATTTATATATGATGCGCTAAAAATTGATCAGGGAGTACCTAACTTGCCCCCAATATTGCCTTAGAATCCGAAATTTTATCA
The DNA here is from genome assembly GCF_001687245.7 of Rhagoletis zephyria. Classification (NCBI taxonomy): domain Eukaryota; kingdom Metazoa; phylum Arthropoda; class Insecta; order Diptera; family Tephritidae; genus Rhagoletis; species Rhagoletis zephyria. Next base: position 6,389 of record NW_016169824.1, read on the forward strand.
ACAGCAACACAGCCGAAAATCTCGCATCAGTCATTGCATTTCACTCGTTACCAACCATAAGCATGTAATTTTCTTTCGTATCGTTTTCGATCCGTAAACGGATGTTACGATTCGAGCCCTGATTTGTCATTCGAAAACTAAGCAGAGGTAGAGCTGCACAGGTTCGTATTTGAAATACCTACGATCGACTGAAAACCATGGCTCTGTTAGGAATAAGTAAGGAAAATACGTACAAAGTAACGGCTGTTTTCACGGCAAACTAGCCTTTGGAGCTGAATGCCGAAAAGATCTTTCTACTTTTCAAGAGATTTTTCCGCAGCTAAAACAAAACCACAAAGACCCTGGATCAAAGGAGACAATTGGATCCGCGTTGCTCCCAAATATGTAGCGACCAATCTGGCTTAAATAGTAACGTTCAAGTCCGATATCCAACCACAAGAGATTAGAGAAGAAATCGCGTAGCCGTTAAAGGCGCTATCTCTTTTTGTACACTAACTTATCTAAGATGCAATGTGGTGTGGGAGCGGGGGATTGGGAACGAAAACAAGTCTCAATTTATTCTGACGCCCAGGTACAAAATGATATCTTGCTCAGTGCCTGAATCAATAATCTTCTCTATTGCGTAGCGGATTTATCAGGAACATAGGCATTCGTTCAAAAAGGCCTAAGACGAACGAATCGATGGATGGTGTGCCAAGTTAGGGCTCGACGTTCAGGCCTCTAAAACTGCCGTCGTTACATTCGCTAAGAAAATTGCTCTACCGAGGAACGCAACTCTAGATGGGGTCATGGTCAACATCGCCAGAGAAGTGAAGTATCTGCGATTTATATATGTATGTATCTTCGATACCAAACTTCTACAGAAGAAACCTTTAGTCGCTGTCACCTCAAAAGCCACGAATGCTTTAATGATGTGCATATGTTTTGCAGGCAAGTCCTTCGGATGGAGCCCTTCGGATAGGCCAAGCTGCTAAACGAATTCTACTAAGTTTTGCTAGAGAGGAATTTGGGAAGGGTAATATCATATTCTTTAGGACTATGGAGATGCTAGAGTCTTCGCTACCGCTAATATTAATTCCGGGAGTTGACATAGGAAAAACCTAGGTTGAAAAAAGATTTAAAATAGAATTATGCAACAAAGCAACCGGAAGAAACTCTTCCTTCGAGAAACTCTTCCAGGTGGTACACTGAAGTGCGGTATATAGACGACTCGAAAACTCTAGAAGAAATTGGAGTGAAGATCTGCGGACCCAGAACCAAGACGCTATAGGGAAATATTCGAGCATATTTTAGGCAGAAGTTTACCTTATATATCTGTGTGTGGAGCTTAATATACATAGGAAGTACAGGAGTGACAGGATTCTAATAACCAGGCGGCGCTCATAGATATCTTATCATATGAAATCGGATCATCCTTGCTAGGTACAGTGAGCTACAGCTAGAATGAGTACTCGGACATAAGGGAATAAAGGAAAATGAGATAGCGACCTGTCTTGTTAGAGAAGCAGCTGTTATCAATCCAATTGACCACGAGCCCTTCCCGGCTGTTGGTTTCATTGCTGTTAAGAAAGTGCTCAGAGAGAAGAGGAGCGAGCTCACTGATAAGCTCAGTATGGCTGTCCAAGACGAAGACTTTATTGGGCGGGTACAACATTAAGAGATTCGAAGGTCTGATCAGCCGCCCTTAAAATAAACTTAGAATACTAACAAGACACTGTTGACTAAGGCCGTTAGAATAAGCTGGATATATCTTCAAAAGAATTTTGTCAGTTTTGTGACTCGACCAAGTAGAATACGTGAGAGAAGGCTTGCCTCAATTGACTCGATAAACCCTAGCTTTTCTCAATTTAAGTCTAGAGAGGAGTGTCGTGAAGCGTATGGGGTACAATAGATCGATAAAACTAGGCAGCTGCTACCAAGAACTGCAAACAACCGCCCACTGAAAAATTCTAACAAAACCGTAATGAAATTTATATAAAATAAAATGGTATTTATTTTTATTTTATAACTTACAACAACAACAAAAATAAAAAAAAACTAGCTATGCTCATAGAATTATTTTTTGTTTTTGAGAAAGAAATTCATTAATCAATGCTACAAGTCCAAAAATTTGTTTGTCGTGCACTCCTTTTATACAGAAAAGTTTTATAAGTACATATATACATAAAACTTATTCACAATAAATAACATCTGCCGCAAATAACAACAGCGCAAACCAAGCGCGGCGCGTATCTCCTAACTATGTATATGAAGTGAGTAAAGAAACCAATTTTTCTCTCATTTAAACTTCATTAATTTGACCAACCGAGTAGAAATACCGGCACTCCTACCCCTGTTCGCTTTGTTTTTTCAAAAGAAAATAGAAAATACATATTTACAATTCATATTTTAATCAAACGAAATAACCGGTTACGGCGATCTATATAAAAAAAAATAACAATAGAACATCACAGAAGAAAAGCTCCCGTCTCCGTACTAACCTAACACACGCAATTAATCTTCGGCGCAAGTTTTTATATTTTTTATTTTTCAAATTATCATGCGTTTTTTATTGTTAATTTTTTTACGCTACCGAAAATTAACTTGCTACTACATTTGCGGCAGCGACTTATCCACCGCCCCACTGAGCTTGCGCACGAACAGCGGCTTGGACTAAAAAAAAAAAAAAAAAAAAAAAAAAAGAAAATCTAAATGGAGCCGCTGCACAAACTTCCAATTGCAAGCTCTACTCGCACATTTTTGGTGCGCGTTTAACCTTTGTCTGCTCTCTCAGTGGGTGCATTAGCTACCTGCCGTTCAAAGTGAACTATGTATGTACTGTAACCGCCGCCTAAATTAAGAATGTGTCGCTATCTAAACTTGTCAGACTTTGCGGGCTACACAAATTTAATTGCCAATTCATTAATTACCCAGTCGATTTGTGCTATAATACGAGTACATAATTACAATAAAAAGAGGTAAAATGGAATGAAAACTCGCAAAGAAATTAAAATTAAAATTTTTATCAAAAGAAACCAGTAGCAGTGAGTTATAAATAGTCATACCACTAAAATTTTGAATGGTTATTATGGAAATTAGTGAACAGTTGGATGCATTGTTTTGCACCGCTCAGTCGATTGCAGTACCTAAATGTTTTTTTAATTATCAATAAAAGAAATTTCGAGTTATTTATTACAAAAATATCATTTGGTTGCGATGATAGTTTTGAATGCATGAAAATCCTAACCTCAAAAAAATCACCCGTTATTTTCTACTTAATAAGCCCAATAAAGTACGCTCGTAATTTCTCTTTAATGCTAACGGCATTACAACGGCAGCAAAACCCTCTGAGATTGCGGGTAACATAAGTTTTGCCGACCTGCCTCTCGAAGCCTCCCAGTAATTGCTGACCGAAATATTCACACACACATTTCTGACAGTGGCTCCGATGGCAGAAGGTGGTACCGAGGAATACCTGGTCCGAGCCCTCTCAGGCCAAATGGTCAGATGCTTAATTACCAGAGTACTCCCGAGCGACCTTGCACCCAGAGAAAAATTAGTTCGTTATGTTTTGCTAAATTACTTAGACAAGACTTGCATTGCCGAACCAGTCTAGAAGTAGTTAGAGGGCTGGCCAATACATTGAGCGCAGTTTGGCTGTCATTATGGAAGCGTAAACTCCTACTACTCCGCCTTTTCTTCACAACGTACTCCATTGGCTTGAAGATTGCCATTACATCTGTTTGAAATACCGAGGCATGTTCCCCTGGAGTGTAGTGAAGATTTTATCTTGTTACTTTCGATATAGACTCTAGGTCCTGACCCTGCGTGAGTTTTGGAGCCGTAAGTAAAGATACTGCAATGTGTAAACCTGGAATCAGTATTGGGGTTAAGGTGGCACCCAGCCTACTACTCGACATTGTAGTATCTCCTCAGAAATGCCAACGGTGGCGTACTACCCTGTGGCATTGAAAAGACACTCAAGTCTAAATCGTTGCATTCAGCAATTTTCGCCTCACTCCACACCTACAGGTAGCCTTAAGGGCATCCCGCTGATAGGTTTGGCAGTGCATCCAGAGTAGACCCAGGTGTTCTAAGAAAGCTCCCGTACAGCATGCTGTCATCGTTCTTTGAAGTTTGATTGGAAGAGATTTACATCCAAAGGCTTCCTTTAGGTGGCAGACTCCACGATTTGGAGGTCCTTTACCCAACGCGAAACTTCCATAAAATTTAACTATCTAGGATTACACCTAAATATTTTACTTAAGTGGTTAGCGCTTGATAATGAAGCGGACTCGATCCCTGCTGAAGTCCAGAAAAAGAATTCGGATGAGGAGATGTGTTGATCTCCCAAAATAGCAGCTAGAACTTCTACCGCTTAGACGTTGAAGACGTGGACTCTTGACTTAAGTCCCACTCTCCAGCCTCCCAAATATGTTTTTTCCCCCAATGTTCTGTAATTTTACATACATATTTACAAACTAAGTAATATTCTGCACCATGACTTGAAATACACACACATTTCTAGCAACCTTCCTAATTTTATACAAACTCATCTCTACGGAAACAAACGAAGAAGATTGGCAAAACGGTAGCAAAACAAGAATGATGATTTGCAATTCTTTTCGATTCTTACAAATTTTGCAATATTCGAAATGTAAACAAATCCGGAATATGCTAAAGTAGATCATCTTTTGTGATACGATCAGCATTGGTGCTCGGCGCCAGTATGGTTCGAAAAAGAATTGAAATGTACTACAAAAATATCTACATACATACTCTTAAAAGTATGCATAAGTAAATTTGCACTGTCAACTAACTTATCCAGCTAAAACCTCAAAGTCAATATTTATTTAAGTGGCGAAAATGAAAATCTTTTCCAAAAATCAAGACGCGTCCTCAAATGTGGATTAGTGCGCAAGTGCGCTGAAGGATTATGCTCAAATGCTGAGGAGCTATTGTGCAGTCAGTGCACAAAGTGCTAATTCTACTTAATTCTACAAATTGTTCGGACGAGTTTTTTTTTGTGTTCACTGGAAATGCAATGAAATCAAAGGTCAACGCAGATATAAATCAGGGCAACTTTTGGGCATTTGCTAGACAATGTTTTTATTTGAAGGTAGTTTTTAAAAAGTGTGAATATTCGGAATTACCCAATTAGCAGATAATGAATCAATTTCAATTACAGTTACTCTGAAATTATCCAGATAACTAACCGCTTACATACATACATAGTTACTTTGAAAATTGGAAAATTCACACATTTAAGACATTTTTTTTTTATAGATTTTTTCACGCAAGCATCGGCCATAAATTTTGGCTATCGCTGCACAATGTTATCATAATCGATTTCACTCCATTCAGCCTTCGAATTCATAAAATTGCAGGAGTTCGACAAAGTTTGGGATTTATGTATTCGGAAGTCTTTTTAATAGTTAAAGGCTAAAAATCGTCAGTTGACAAAGAACTCCTGAAGTGTGATTTTCCGTCTTTTTCTCGCCTAGCACAAAATTGTTGGAACCCAGTGAACATTTGGGTTGGCGATCAAGTAGAGATTCAATACAAATTCCAAGGTCCAATGTTGATTTTCAAGCGTACCTCAATTGGAGAACCTACTCGTTCTCTAACAAAAGGGCACATTTTTTTGTATGCAAAATAATCTAAGTTCTGCATTTGTGAAAATCCTGGATATCAATTTGAATTCAAACTTAATTCAACTTTTAGTCAAGCCTTGGAAAAAATTTTGAAGAAAAATTTTGTATATTCACTTCAGAATCGAAAATTTCTCATAGATAAGAAAGAAGTGGGAATAATGTTGGCCAATTTTGACAGTTTAAGGATATTCTTCTTCTTAATTGATATTATAAGGACAGATTTAAAGGTACCTTCGTACGCAGATAGTGTAGTTAATATACTCGGAGTTAAATTATTCTCGGCGATATTCCCGCCGACGTTTCGGTTGCTTTAAATTTATTTTTATTTTTACCGCCCAGCGCGGACGGCACAATGTTGATTGAGTGTTGATTGTAGTAATTTTCATAAGTTTGGCAATATTTTAATCTATATTTATTTGCAGCAAATCTACGGACATACACGCACGTACCGAAAAAATATTGAATTTTAATGATAATTTTCAAATAAAAATGACAACAGACTGAGGCCGTCGTGCGCGGTAATTGTATTTACTCTGACGGATTTTACTGCGGAAACTATACAGCTGTTCACTTACCGCCAACCGCTGTAATTCTGGGTAGAGCCTTACGCTTTCAAGAACGTTAGGAAATGCAAAGTTATTTGAAAACGATTTTGCTCCAAAAATTTTCATCTCGGCTACTATGTTTACAAGCAAATCTGCCGCTCTGGGAATTGGAAAACCCACACGAGATCTCGAAAAGCTAATGCACCCTCAGAGATCGAAAGTTTGGTGCCGATTTTGGAGCGGTGGTATCATTTGCCAATTTTTTTGTGGCCGCAAATTAAAGACATGTATTTGGGCGATCATTGGTTTCAGCAGGATGGCGAGCCATGGCNGGGGGGGGGGGGTATTTGCTAATTATATAGTATATTTTTTATCAGTATAAAAACATTTCGGTGTAGTTAGAAATTGTCCACAGCCATCTTTAGTTTACATAAAAAATGTTATGTTTAAGATTTTGCGGCGGTTCACACAAGTCTTGTGGATCTCCTAAATGGTTGTGAAAACGTATTCAACTTAATTTCGTGTGATTTATTTTTGCCCATAAACGCACTCCATACACTTTACGACGACGCACAGTGTGATTTCGGCGAAAAAATTATATCGGCGATGGGTAGATTATGTCATTTTTTATATCAATTACTAAACTACACCCTTTGGGTGATCCGGTTTTAAAAGAATTTGGAGCAAATATAATTTCAAGTTTGAAAACTAAGCCAGTAAAGTCATGGGTCTGAATACCTGATTTAAAACAATTTAAAATACATACATACTTGTTTCACGTGACAGAACTATCCCTGCAGGGAAACCGCGGACTAGTGAATCAAATTTCTAGTTCCGTACTAGGTCTTTATCCCCAAAAAGGAACTAGTCCGATAGGAACTAGATCCCCACCAGACCAAAATCGGCGAAAAGTGGTACTTTTAAGAAACTAAGTTTTTCAGTTTTTTTCACTACAAATCTATATCTAAAGTGACGAATTAAGAAATGGTTCGGAACTATAGAAAAAGGGATGCAGAACGAACTAGATCCTATATGTCGAATTTAGAACTATTTCGGAACTATCGAATAAGGGATGCAGCGGGGGGCTTGTTTACTTTACATAGATATGTGTTCGGCGGCTTTTTCGTTCAAATACGCTTCTATTCTGTGCTTCGCAGATGCTATTTCATAGTTTGGTAATACAAAACAAAGCTTTGTGTTAACATATTAACATCTTGGGACCGTCTGGAATCTAACCAATAACAGCGAGCACCTCTGCAAACTCAGCTACAGCTAAAGGTATGTAAACGTACATTTCTTACAATCATTCAAACAAATTTAATTTCAAATTGAAACACATTTCTTCCAAAATAACTTAAAATCGCACACACGGAAGAACCGAAAACATTGAAAAATCATGATACTTTTTTCTTTCGTGTGTCGATTTTAGAACTGGTTCGGAACTATAGAATTTAGGACTAGTTCGGAACCATCGAAAAAGGGATGCAGCGGGGGGCAATTGACACTTCCTAGGACATCACCATGTTAAATTCGCCAATTGCTTGCATGCAAAAGAGATTTATCGCGAACCAGTACTGGGTCTAAATGTACTAGAAGCGCCCCAGTTCAGAACTAGAGATTTTCCCCACTGGGATGAAACGAACTTCACCCTAACAAAACATTTATGGCCTTATTCGTAAAAAATAAAATAGGTTTAAAGAGTTTAAGTGTTTAAAGTAACATTTTCATAAAACTTTTCGATTTACTATAAAGCAGGTAAAGGCTATTAAATTTCTATGAATTTGTGGGTTAGTGTCTATCATATATGCCTCGTCTAATTATTGGAAATGTCATTACATTACTTGATTTTCCGTCCAGTATACACAAATATTTAGTTCAAAGAAATTAGTATTTATTCCGCGCATTACTTAATTAAATGGACTATTTTTTTCCCCTTTCCGAACTTTTTGTTGTGTCATAGCACTAATTATTTCTATATCTACTAGTTAGGATTAATCTATTTCAGTTGCAATTATCTGCGAATCTTTTTGTAAAGACTCATTAAACTGGCGACATTAATTTGGCGACAAACATTTTTCTTAACGATTTACCCTAATTCAACAAATAAGAGCCTATCAGACGTGGCAATACAATATATGTATTTATTTCGACAAGGCTGTCAAATTGAGAAATTTCAAAAAGCAGTTGCATGAGCAGACACAGCTTGCATGTAAAGTATCTTTCGAAAGAGTTTTTTTTTTATTTCCAAAAGGCGAATTACAGATTGCTTGCTAGTGCAGCGCGAGCAAGTTGCAGCCACATCTTGCAACTTTTATTTCTGAAACTCATTTCCGAAATGTGACAGAAAGGTCTTTCTGGCTGTTCACAAATTGAAATAAAATTTCTCATTCTCAATTTGACAGCGAATTGCGTAAAAATTTAATGAAGCTGAAAATTCAATACAATCATATTAATTTTGACCTTGGGATGACCCTGGCATGACCTCTAGATGATCTTGAAGAATATAATAGAAAATATTCGGAAACAGCGACAAAAAAAAAATAAAAACAGAATTTTTTTAAATTTATATTGAATCAATTTTTTGTCCTATTTGAGCCTCAAATGACCTCGACCAGACATTATAGACGTTAAAGGGGCTCGGTTTCGGGTTCAGTGAGTCTAAAACCCCATACATATGAATTTTCAGGTTTATTCAAATGAATTTTTCCCTGCTTGACCTTCACAGCCAAGGACATAGGGATATATAGGTTGCGTTTAATATAAATACAATTTTTTTTATGTAAACCTGTGTTATTCATTGTGATTACAGTGTAAGAAACGTGTCAATTTTTCAACGACTAGCCGGGTTAAAATAAATAAAAAAAATATTTAAGGTTTTTTTTTTAATACAGTATTTATTTATTATTTTCAAATTCTTTAACATACGTAGTATATTCATAGTAAAGCTTATGTTTTACATGTTCATAAAAGGCTTAAAATTTAATATAATTTATTTATTTATTCATTATTTATTATCATTATACAAATCTTTATTTTTTTCGTATATTCGTCATCACTAAAAAATACCCGAAAATGGCTTTTTACGAAAAAGTATTTATAGTGGAATTCACTCTTCTGCGTATTCGTTGTATCTTCTGTAATTGTAAAGGTGCGGTTAAACGTGGCAATGCCAGCGCTTTTTCTACACATTTCGCTGTCAAAATGCGAAATGGAAATTCTACTTTCCCGTGTAAACAGCCAGAATGTTCTTTTTGCAGATTTTCAGAAATTACTTTCGGAAATAAAAATTGCAAGGTGTAACTGCAACTGAAATTACGCAAATTGCTTTCGAGTAATAATTTCAATTGGCACGTGCTGCACTAGCAACTTACATTTTTGCTGCAAGTGCTGTCAAACCAATCGAGTGTTGCCGTGTGACGCGATTTTTGCCAAATTTCTGTATAAGATTATAAAAATGTTAAATCACATTAAAAAAAAAAAAATACTTGTATTCTCCTTTGCGGTTGTTTTGTGCGCATTTGAGCATTTTTAACCAATTTTTCAGTTCAGTAATTTTGTCATAAACATAAAAATGTCTGGTAACATAGTTGAAAGTGGGTTTGTCTGCATTCAGCGTATAAACAGACAAAAAGTAGTATCGGAAAGTTTGATTTTCAGAAATAGAAACTGTTTCGAAAGCCACTTTACACGCAAGATGTAACTGCCCCTGCAATCCCGTTTGGAAATTCTTGAATTTGACAGACTTTTGAAAAGTAAAAGGACCTGCACTTTCCACTTAACGGTACAATAAATACACGAATACACAGAAGCGTGAATGCCACTTATAGTATTTTCTTTAATAATCGTATTCCCTTAGTTCGGTCTCATGTAAAAGGAGGCAGAAGAAAGTTTAAAGCGATATCTTAAAATTAAAGACATATTTACTTACTATGTATGTACACGTTAACGGTCACTGCTCGCCAGGCAATAGCAAACCTTCGAGTATGCATTATTTTATGGCAGACTTCTGCTGATTGAAACTCCGCACTGAACGGTAAACAAACGCATTGGCATAACGAAGTCGATTTTCCTTCCACTAGAATTATTCAGTTACGAAATTTATATAGAATTTTATATTTTATCTATGTGTCTAAATATTTATACAAATAATAATACTTCTGCACACATTATTTATTTACAATACTAAGATGACTATGAAGAACGAAAGCCTCATTTA
>NW_016169825.1:0-16781 GCF_001687245.7 Rhagoletis zephyria
GCTTATGCCTGTCGGTCTTGGCAAGAATGTAATCCCTCAAGGTTTACCTTAACATGGTTCTAGGGATACACTCTGTGATCGTGTTACTTTCCAGAAGGTGTCGCGCCCGTTTTTCTGTACATATTTCCATTGGAAAAATGCCTCATCTCAATATTTTATTGCTTCCACAGGTCACCAAAATTTTAGTGTATATGGCTTATACCGCTAGCTCTCGTAGCTGGCTACGAGATCGTTTTCATATACACCCATTTTTCATAGGTTTGGGATTGATTTTATTTACCTCTATTCCAAGTTCTACGGTGGCACGCTGCATTTTCCAATAAACCCTTATTTTTCCATGAGCTTGGGATTGACTTCATATACATACATATATCCATACCAAGTTCCAGAACTCTACCATAAATACTTCCAGAGATATGCACTATGAATAATTCGATTGGTATGCGAGGTTCCACGCCCCCTTTAGATATCGGTTTAGTTTTAGCCTATAACCATTCTTGGAAGATTTGTGTCCGAAATTTCCAAAAAATCGGTATAGCTGGTATGGGCATTGTGACTCCTCAAAGGAAATGAACTAATGATTGCAAAAAATTAAATCAAACGTCGTAGTTGACCAAAAAAAGAACATTAGACTTCATTCTCTCAACTTCTCAGAATGTAGAAAAGCTAAGAAATATATAATAAGATAGGATATATTAAAACAGCCTCCAGAACATTTACCAAAAGACGCCCCTGAACTACACAAATCAGTTTGATTGAAAATTTGCTTTTATCTATTTATTTTATACTTCACTTCTGGGTGTGTCAAAATTTCATCTGAAAACAATATGTGTTGCTGGAAAAATTTCGGGGCCTATGGGTCGCAAAGTAAATTCCATTTGCTGTTAAATGGACAAAGACAATATGCATTAAATAAATGTATAATTTCAGTGTCTAAATTATATCGGAATCATCGTATCGGATAAAGAAAACTACAGTGTGAAATAATCAGATGACATGAGGACACTAAAAAATTTTAAAATATGTTCACTAAAATTGTATTAATATTAAAATAATGATTTGGCAAGTTGCTACCGAATTTAATGTAAAATTCAAACGTTTTTAAGATAAGATATTAATTATTTTTAAAAGGTAAATATTAACACAACTATTTTATTTATAATCCCAAATTTAGGATATAATATCTCCCACACCAAAAAACTTACAATTGGGTAACGCCGCTACGATTTTTTCACAATTGAGAAATTGTCAAAAATCTGCTTTTAATCAAAAAGTTGTTTATTGAAACTACCTTCTTTTTTGTATCATGGATTCCAACAATGTTTTTACTCAAATGTCAGTAATTCTTGTCACTTCAAGATAGAATGATATAATTATTGATTTTCTTTATTTAAAATTTTTTATTTAACAATAAACAAAAGGTGCTTTTTTTAATTTAATTTCTCAACAAGTGTATTTTTTTTCTCTCAAACTTTTTTACCGGGAAAGAGACACTTCGAACTACAATCAACCTAAATCTCTAATAGCGAAGATTTTTTTTTTCTGAGTTATGATTTTTTATACGTTTTTGTGGTACATACTACAATATTCTTATATTGTTTAACTAAATGGAACATATGTATGTAATATATCAGCAAAAGGTACAGCCGTGATCATTTTTTGTGTATCAAATAGATATTAGAACNTTTCCCGCTTTTTATAATCGAAACTGTATGGTGGAAAGTGTGTTCTAATATCTATTTGATTACATACTACTTACTACTATTACATACATACATATATTCCATTTAGTTAAACAATATAAGAATATTGTAGTATGTACCACAAAAACGTATATTTTCTATAAAAAATCATAACTCAGAAAAAAAATCTTCGCTATTAGAGATTTAGGTTGATTGTAGTTCAAAGTGTCTCTTTCCCGGTAAAAAAGTTTGAGAGAAAAAAAAAATACACTTTTTGAGTAATTAAATCTAAACAAAAACTTGCACTTTTTGTTTATTGTTAAATAAATATTTGAAATAATGAAAATCAATAATTATATCATTCTATCTTGAAGTGGCAAGAATTACTGACATTTGAGTAAAAACATTGTTGGAATCTATTAAATTTTGACAAAGTTATGGGCATTTAAAAAAAAATTCTCACTGTCAATTCGAATAATCGATTTTTGCCTGAAAAACAAAATCGCGTTTAATACGGGCGAAAAATTTTTCCGAGCCAAAAGAAAAAATACGTGTCTCGTTATTTGGACCAACAAACAATGTATTTGAGTTTGGTACAAATTAAAAATCATGCTCGTACCTGACCGGTTGTCTGGAAATGGAAAGCATCACATATATATATACATATATATATGTAATAATATAAAAGTAGAACGTTTCTATGACCTCCCGCAAGCATATGAAATCAGTAATAGAAATCCAGAAGCATTTATCTTTCAAATAACATATTTTACAAGTTTCCCTTACATTTGTACAAAATTAATAATGGGAAGAGTTATATAAGATACAAATTACTTTGGTTCAAATATTTTTCATTGTATATTCATATTGTACAAGTTTATTTATTTTTAACTGGCTGATTTTAAATAAAAATTGTCAAATAATTTAAATATCTTTATTTTGATTTAGAAAACAAAATATTTCTGGTAAGTATCAGGCATAGTAAATATTACTATGGGTGCAATTAAAGTTAACTATGAGCCTTATTTCTGTTAAGTGTGGAGCATAGTAAATTTTACTATGGTCAGTGTTATTATAAACTGTGCATAATATTCAACTTTAAAAGATGGCACGGTTAGATGTGACTAAAAACATATTCAAAATTAATATGGAATATATTTGACACAACTATGAAAAATATTTAGGTATAAATTTTTTTAAATATTTTTAAAGTTGAAACATATTTATAATAAAGTGGAAAGTACTTCAAATAAATATTTTAATATTTAAAGCTATTAGGAAATATACTTGCGTTAAATATGAGCACACTTCAAGTAAAGTATGTTCGCTAATTTAGTTTTCAAGTATTTTCATAGTTGAATCGACAATGTTCATAATCAAAACATATTTAAAGTACACACGTAGTTAGACTGACGATGTTACAATTAACTGCAAAACCATTGTTAAAAATAGTCATATCTAAGTTAAAATAGTTAAAATTTCATGCATTTTTCGCTGGGTGTAGATGCATTAAATGAACGAGCTAGAGAAAACGCACTTCGTATTTTTTCTCTGGGCTTCGTCGTCCCTTATGCGATATTCTTTTTTCCTCGAGGCCAAAGAACCTTCCGACGGCATTAGCTATCGCCCAAGAATTAGAAACAAATCATAAACGTTATGATTTCGCAAATACTTTTGCTATGGGAAGAATGGTTAGACCAAATAAAGTCCGTTCATCTGGACCTCAGTATAATCGCAGTCCGTTACCGAGTTTACATTTCAACAATAAACCAGAGGCAATGGAAGTCGATCCAGGTTTATCATTTTATAAACAAAGGACATTAGGAAATAATCATCAGAGTCAAAGTCGAAATTTTACATTTAAGCGTCCTAGGGAACAATCTGGCTCTTTTGATAGGCCTCAGTAACCAAACGTGTAAATTATATGTCCGAAAAAGCAGATCAACTTTGTGATGAATCTATTTTTAACAAATATGACAATAGTGAATCTCTCTTTCGTCTAAATAGTGATTACAATGATGAATATAAAATTCAAGATCCTGATTTTAGCGATGAAATACATTGTTTAAACTGAATTCGCCGTACATTACAAAAAAAAACTGCGAATGGACAGGAGCTTCGCTTGTTAATTGATACCGGAACCTCGAAAAATTATATTAAAGATTTTTCATTTCTTCATGGAGTTAAATTAATAGAAAAATCGTTTAATTTAAAATCAATAAACGGAATAAATTTAATAGATCGAAAGTGTTTAGTTAATTTGCTCGACCATACTTCAACGTTTTATGTGGTTAAAACGTTAAAAACGTTTGACGGTATAACTGGATAATACTTTCTGAGGGAGATCGACGCGAAAATTGATACGGAATCTGGATATTTGTGTTATCGAAATGGTAGGGTAGAAATCAAACATCTTAATTGCAATCAGGTGAACTTGATCAGATTCGCAGAGGATTCTGTTCCGTCTCATATCCGTAGTGATTTTGGTGATATGATTAATAGCAATATAAATGCATTCGCGAATCCAGATCGAGCTTTACCGTACAATACAAATGTGGAAGCTACAATTCGTACATCTACAGATGAGCCTATTTACAGTAGAAGTTATCCATATGCAATGTGTGCGGCGGAATTCATAAATAAAGAAATAAATAGTCTTCTGAAAGTTGGAATAATCAGAAAGTCGTGTTCTCCATATAATTCTCGAATACATGTCGTAACCAAAAAGGGTTTGGATGAAGATGGAAAGCAAAAGTTGCATATGGTAATTGATTTCCGCAAAATCAGTGAAAAAACAATATCTGATAAATATCCTATACCTGATATTACGGTAATTTTAACAAATTTAGCGAAGTCGCGATTCTTCACAACTCTAGACCTGAAATCTGGTTTTTACCAAATAAACTTATACGAAAAAGATAGGCAAAAAACTGCCTTTAGTGTTAACAATGGAAAGTATGAGTTTTACCGTCTACCTTTCGGGTTGAAAAACGCCCCAAACATTTTTCAGCGTGCAATCGATGATGTCTTACGTGAAGAAATAGGTAAAATCTGTCATGTCTACATTGACGATATTATTATTTTCTCATCTGATGAAAATACGCACATAAGAGATGTAGATAAAATTTAAAAAATGTTAGAAAAATCAGGAATGAGGGTATCACCAGAGAAGTCAAAAATTTTTAAGGAATATGTTGAGTTTTTGGGGTTTGTGGTTTCACAAAGTGGTATTCGGATTTGTCCAGATAAGGTCCGTTAATTATATAATTATAAAACTCCGGAGACAGTACGAGGGTTGCGTTCTTTTTTTGGTCTAGCTGGATGTTATCGCAGATTTGTCAAAGATTATGCCGCAATAGTAAAACCTTTAACTATATTTTTGCGCGGTGAGAATGGCCATGTTGATACAAACAAATCGAAACATCTTAAAATAAGGTTTGATCAGGAAGCAATATCTGCTTTTGCAAAAATCAAACAAATACTCGCTTCGGTAGATGTACTTCTGCGGTATCCACATTTTAGCTGTCCATTTGAGCTAACAACTGATGCTTCATCAGATGCCTTGGGAGCGGTATTATCTCAAAATAATCGACCTATAACAATGATTTCCCGTACGCTTTCTTCAACTGAACAAAATTATGCTACAAACGAACGTGAGATGTTGGCTATTGTGTGGGCATTAAAAACTCTGCGACATTATCTATATGGTACAAAAAATGTAAGAATCTTTACTGATCATCAGCCTCTTATATTCTCCATTTCAGAGAAAAATCCCAACACCAAAATGAAAAGATGGCGTGCATTTATTGAAGAAGTTTTCGCCAACTTTTCATTATAAACCTGGGAAAGAGGATAAAGTAGCCGATGCACTCTCTAGGCAATACATTAATAACCTCAGTACCTCACTGAACATAGTGAAGAATCTTCTACAGATGTGATTAAAACTGTTAAGTGTCCTGTCAACCAATTTAGAAATCAATTGCTTTTAACAAAAGGGCCATCAAAAATTTATACATCATACTATTGTTTGCAATTCTGTAGAAAATTTATTACAATGTTTAAAAGATGTGGTTAATCCAAATAGTACTAACGCGATTCACTGTGATTTGGAGGCTTTGGTCGGAAATTCAAAATCCAATAGTTTCTTCGTTTCCAGGCGTTAAATTTCGGCATACAGAATTGTTCGTGATAGACTTGATAAATAGAAATGATCAACTTGAAACAGTAACCGTTGAACATAATCGCGCACATCGTTGTTTGCTAGAAAATTTTAAGCAAATTATTAGCGAATACTACTTCCCTGATATTAATATATAATAATAGATTGGCGTTTACACATATGTTAGTGTTTGGCCGAGCTTCTCCTCCGATTTGTGGCGTGCGCCTTGATGTTGTCACACAAGGAGGACGGACCTACAGTTTTACGCCGACTCCGAACGGCGTTTGTATTTTTATGAGAAGCTGTTTTTCATGGCAGAAATACACTCGGAGGTTTGTCATTGCCTGCCGATATTAAAAAAAAAACTTTAAAGTCATCAATCGCGAATTGTAAAATATGTTTGGAGAACAAGTACCAGCGGAAACCATCAAATTTGGCAAATGGTCCAATTCCAAATTGTCCTGGCGAAATTTTACACCTTGATATTTTAATAACAGATAAACAAGATTTCTTAACTTGTGTGGATAAATTTTCAAAATTTGCTATGGTTAAGCCGATTGCATCGCGATCTGCTTTCGATATTAAAGATGCTTTACTTTAAAATTTTTTTAGTATTTAAAAACACAAAAATAATGGTTTCAGATAATGAAAAGGCTTTTCAGTCTTATGTTATCAAAACTTTATTGAGGGACAATTTTCCAATAGAGCAATTTTTCATTCCCACATTACACAGTGAAACTAATGTCAGGTTGAAAGATTTCACTCAACGTTAATGGAAATATCTCGCTGTATTATGGAGCAACAACAGTTACATGAGACAGTAGACCTTATTTTAGGTTTATATAGTAACTTCTCTAGTAAAATTGTTGCAGCCAGAGCGTAAAAGCAAAATAGAGCGTAAAATTGACAAGAAGAGAAAACTAGCAGAAAAAGTTACTGAACGCAAAACTAGTAAAAACTTACAAGTGAATAGTTGTTGCACCCTTTTGATATTCTGCTGCAAACATTTTACTATCTATAAATCAGTTTTAAACTCTTTGCTGTACACACAAACACTTACACAGTCTAGTACATCATTAATATTTTGATTTCCACTCATTTTACTTTTGTTTGTGCTAAACCAATTCAACATATGGCGGCTTTTGACATTTTGTCTTCTTCTTCTTCTGCTAGCTAATTTCTGCTAGTAAAAATTTCACTAGCAAGAATTTGCAGCTCTCCCGCGTTATTACGCTCTCGATTCAGTGCTCTCTTGCAAATTTGTTGGGTTATCATACACTTTTCCAGTAAAAATTTGCAGGTTCCAGTACAAATTAGTACTGACTATTGGTTACTATACAAACCTTATGTTAGCTACTAATAAATATAATAACAGCATTCACTCCACAACGAATGCTAAACCTATTGACGTTTTACAAAATTGTTCAAATAATAAATTAAGTGAAGTTCGAGAAATATTAGTTAAGGCTCAGGAAAAAATTTTAAAAAGACGTAATCGAAATAAAACAATGAAATCATATGAACCTGGAGAACGAGTTTTTGTGAGAAGAAATAGGCGACTAGGAAATAAGTTTGATAAAATTTTGTAATTTTTGTTTTTCGCCTGGGTAAAAGATTGTCGTAAGCCATTTTGACGATTTTTAGTTCTAGATGCAGTTATATATTTTAAAATAAGGTCTTTCGATTGGTGTTATCACTTTTTAGATATCTCCTTTAGTTTCCGAGATATTGACTACAATTTTTTCGATAATTTAGTAAAAATTTAGTTAGTGATGCAGCCATATTAAACTAATCAATATCTTAAAAATGACTTTCTCCATTTTTGGATATCTCCTTTAGTTTCCGAGATATTGAGTAGAAAGTGTCGTTAATTTGGTAGAAATTTTGATCACATTTTGTCGTATGTCATACAAAGAGGCTGACAAATTGTGGACAAATGACGCTTACGACAAATTTTTACTAAAGAAAATCTTTCATAGACTCAAAACTAATTAACAATAAACATTAAAAATTCTAAAAATCTATCTTCGCGTTTTTGAGAAATTGCATTCCAAACTTCAATCGCGATTTCCCACAACCAGCCGAAATTAACATACGACATTCTTTTACCCAGGCGACGAAATGTTTTTTAATGTTGGCGGTTGTCTGTCGCTTCACCTGAACATATGAAAAGAAATTCCAAATAATCGGCGAAAAAACGCCGATGCCGATGCTCAATTTTATGCCGATACTAGCCGATGCCGATTAATCGGTCGGACTCTAACCTTATTATTAATAAGTAGGGCTCGGAATCTCATGCGCTAAAAAATCTAAAATATGCGCATATAATATGCGGTATTAACAAGTGAAATATGCAATTAAAAATATTTTCCTAATATTTTATTGCGGGTACAAAAATAAATAATACATGCATTTTAACAAGAAAATGACGAAAACAATTCATTTCAAAATACAATACATATTCATGTATGAAATTTGTTTATAACCAAGCAGACAGTTACAAAACTCCATATAAACAAGTAAAGACCGATTATATACCCGGCGCACATATTAAATATCGTTTTTTCACCTTTCAGTAAACTGCATGATAAGCAAGAGTATTTTTCCAAACATTTCGGTAATATTGAAATAATTGGACCAAGTTTGGTGGAAATCGGTAAGGCGGTTATCAATATACACTTACGTAGTAAGTAATCAATCATCTTGTGTCTTGTTATGTGATTGTTGTAAGTTGGCGTCTTAGCTTATTAAAAGATCGCAGTTTTCGTTTTTCTGAAATGTACCGTTATATGGTGAGTGGCACTAATTTTAGTCCGATTTCAAAAATTTTCAGCATATTGCTTTTTCACGCCAAGGTTGATAAACGAGCCGAGTTTGGTAGAAATTGGTAAACCGGTTACCGAGATACACATATGTAGGCATAAGTGGGCGGTGCCACGCCCATTTTCCAAAAATTTCCCTAATTATAATTTTCTGCTAAGAGGTTATTGCATATATCGATTTTGAGAAAATTAGCTTAAATAGTTACTTATTTATCGCAGTTTTCGTATTTCTGTAAATTACCGTTATATGGGAGGTGGGCGCGGTTCTTGTCGGATTTCAAAAATTTTCAACACGTTTCTTAGTCAAGCCCTAAGTAATGTTCTCAGCGAGTTTGGCGGGGATTGGTAAAGGGACTACAGAGATACAGCTTTTTATCATTTTCCAAAAATTTCATAACTGTCTTATTTTATGCCAAATTTCTACTTCGCATACCAACTTTCAACAATTTTGATCCAGTATTTGCGGAAATATCGTAGTTTTTGCACATTTTCAATCCCAACCTACCTTGGATAAAGGGAAACCTACTTACCAAATTTTGTTGACATATCTCATTTTTTCTCGAGTTATCGTGTTCACGGACAGACAGACGGACGGACGGACAGTCACCGCTTAACCGATTTCTCTTTTCATTCTGATCATTTATGTATATATATGTCTATATCTATCTCGATTCGTTTTGGCTGTTACATGAACAAAATTATAATACCCTTGTGCACAAGTGCGCTCGGGTATAAAAACGGTGAAGAAATGGCTAAAAATTTTCTAGTGTCAGATTTCCTTAAGACAGTACGGAGTTCCTAAGAAATTTGCTACGCTTTCTACTACGGGTTTCTAAAGTTTTTTGTAAAAGAAAGAGTAAGAGAGCAGGTTGTGACATATCAGTTGTCAAAATTCCTTGGACAAACAAGAAATAATGGCAATTTCTTCTTGGCCGTTTTCTAAGGAGCTGGATTCTAAGCTTAAATAGGAACCTTGACAGTGGTTTAGATAAATATTTGGGAACAAATTATAGGTATTCTTTTTTGTCAAGAAATGTCGCAACTAAATTTAAATGGTTGTAAATCAAACAAAGCAAAAACATGCAAACTCCACATGCATTTATTGTAAAATATACCAAAATATGCAAAACCATTTACTGCAAAATATGCAAATATATTAACTAACGGTTGAATGCCATTTTAAAAGAAATTCCATGATTTGTAAAAATAGCTTAACCATTTCCACCTGAAGATATTCAATAAAAACATGCATTTGCATCAGTTTCTGAGCCCTATTAATAAGCTACAAAACTGCATACATACTTGGAATTTTTAAAGAAATTATGAATACAAAGTATGTTGTTAAGATATGGTCAAAACTAGTGAAGATG
Source organism: Rhagoletis zephyria (assembly GCF_001687245.7). Taxonomy (NCBI): domain Eukaryota; kingdom Metazoa; phylum Arthropoda; class Insecta; order Diptera; family Tephritidae; genus Rhagoletis; species Rhagoletis zephyria. Next base: position 10,034 of record NW_016169825.1, read on the forward strand.
TGGTGTCACTAGTTTTTTACATAACAGTATTCCATTGCCATTCTTTTTTAAGTCGGACGGATTTCATAAAAAAAATCATGTCATATCGTCCCCTCAATATAACAATAGCGTATGTGCTCATACGCCATTATTTTTTTATTGCATATTTAGAATCTCCATCATTGATTCTATGTCTGGTGAAAATTTCGTCAAATTCTACTTCCACAAAGTGGGTCAAAATGTCATTGGAAAAAATGGTGTATAATTTCTTGTTCAAAAATTTCCTTCAAACAAAAAAAAAAACAAAAACTTTAAACTCGATTTTCTCAAAACCCAAAAAAAATTATACGCTATTGTTATATTGAGGGACGATATCTCCAATTCGCTTCAAATTTGTTTTTTGGGTTATCTACATGAATAACTAATAATTAATTTTTTTCTTCGCAGATATGTTCTGCCAAAGTTTGCAATTTTTCCTTATTCCGACTAATCATTTACTTCTCCAAATCGTCATATCTCAGGTTCTGCTCATCGTACAGGCTTCATCCTAACGTCGGTTTAAAGCTAAAGAAATAGGCTTAACATTTCTATATATAAGGTGGTCAAGATTGTCCAAAAACTAACTTAGCTATTAACAGTTGAACTTTTTGAAGTTGATTTGCATAGTGAAGACCAGTAAATTCGCGATTTGAAATATTATTTTTAAACTATTTTTCTTTATGACGAGATGGTTTATTTTGTGAGAATCATAAATTTTTTGTAATATATTTTCCAAACCTTATGTTGAGATATATTTAGTAATGCGTTAAACATTGGGTTTTTGCAAAAAGTAAAATTTTATTGCGAATTCCGATAGAATACCTATGTCACCTTAAAGAAACATCTAGCCGTACAAATATTATTTCTGGTATTCTATCGGAACCCGCAATTAAATTTAAATTTTTACAAAACCTTAAATATCTCATCATAATTTTTCAAAAAAAAAATAAAAATAAAAATATTTATTCTACAAAATAAACCATCTCGTCATAAAGAATAATATTTTAAAAATAGGTCTTGAAAAACCTCCATATTTTTGAACCACGACGTGAAGACGAAGTCTCTACGATGAGCAGAACCCGAGATATAACGATTTGAAGTAGTACATGATTAGTCAGAATGACGAAAAAGTGCAAACTTTGACAGATCATATCTCCGAAGAAAAAATAAATAAATAAATAAATTCCTCGAACACGTGTTAGCTTATTTCATGTATAGAACCCATACAAAAAAATTTAATCCAATCGAAAGTGTGACACCAAATTTGATGTCCGATATGAAAAAGAATGTCTCATATATCACATCACATATATTTTGTCAATAAAATAAAACAAATTGTTTATAAAATCGTTTTAGCAATTTTCTTGTTTTTAATTGCTTTTATGCTTTTGTGCGTTTATTTTTATATTTAAATTTTTTATACTAAACATTATTCGACACTTATAAAAGTATGATTTTACATTTTTTACCAATTTTATATGTGAGTTTAGCTCTAACAATTTTGAAATTAAATATTTTTCATGCAACATAGTTTTCCATTAAAGACCATCGAGCGGTTTTAATTTAAGCTCTTCCATACTTGCTTACATGGTTTAATTATTTCGGTAAGCCGAAATATTTCTGTTCGCGACGTTCGTCTGTTTGAGTTTTGGCATCAACAAAGAATGTATCCTGATCCCGTACTAAATCCTCACTTGTATCAGTTAGTTCGTATGGCATTGGGACTGCGCATGGGTATAAACGAGCTCGTTGGAAAATGTTTGATTTGGACATCACTTTCCTTGAAGTGGTTTTCACAAACGCGAGATGAATAACGTAGTACAACACCACAGCTTTCTTCCTATCGCTGCCGTCTTAATTCGCAACTAGGTGGTTTAAAACATCGCACTATTTTCGTGTCCTGACTTTTATTTCATCTTGGTTTCCTTACATTAAATATTTAAGCAAAGTCGAACGTATTTACTTATTACCAAACTTAAATGTACTTACTTGCTCTTTCGGCGGTTTATCTCTTAACAATTTCACGTTTATTAAGAAAAGTTGTTGCTTGAAAAATTTGTGTGTATTTTTATTTTGCTTTTTATTCAAATTTGAAAAAAAACACATTTTCAAATGGGTTAACAATTCATTTCAATTTGACATTATAGCCTGTTTCTTATGAGAGCAATGTTAAAATCAATCACACTTTGTTGAATACATTTTGGGTACAATAAACACCCAATAAACATTGGGCTTGGTTAGCAATTCGAAAATGATTGGAAAACCAATCTTTTTTTCGAGTCTTACCTTCGATAACGAATGTGCAATAGGTTAGTATTCGATTCGAAAACTAAGCCATTCTCCAGCAAAACGGCACCTCCGTTATCCAATGTATTTTCCCTTCGTTATGAATTCGAAATCCAGCCCATTATCGAATTGAAATTTTATTGTGAGAGAGCGATTGTCTTATATTTTCCTTCGCGAATGAGCTGGATTTCACTTTCTCTCTTGTTACTATGGTTTAAATTTTTTTTCGAACCCATTTCGAGTGTATTTCAAATTTACTCTGAACGTTGGAAAACCAAGGTTGGTTATGAGTTCGTTCTCAGTTCGATATGCACATTGGATATCGAAGGTACTTTTCGAACGTTCGGCAAAATGTTTATAGGGCAATTTCACGTTCATTAAAAAAAGTTGTTGCTTGAAAAATTTGTGTGTATTTTTTTTAATTCAAATTTGAAAAAACACATTTTCAAATGGGTTAACAATTCATTTCAATTTGACATTGTAGCCTGTTTCTTATGAGAGCAATGTCAAAATCAATCACACTTTGTTGAATACATTTTGGACATAAGTGTGTACGTATGTAAATAATATCAAGAAGTAATTTTTAAGCAAAAAACAAAAGCGACTTCAATTCTCGTATAAAAATTTAAGATTATCGTTAATTTCTTCACGACCCAATTATCGGATCTAAACCAAATTAGTATGGGACCACCCCTGCCGATGAAAAAAGAGTTATCGAAAAAGAGTTATCAAAAAGTTATCCAAAGTTATGCGGTAGCATGCATAAACAACAAAAAAAAAATATTCCGACGAACTGATAACCTCCCTCCTCCTCTTTTTGAAGTCGGTTAAAAATAGGGACTCTGCAGGAAAAACTACTAGTTGTGAACTAGAATTCTACGTGCGTTTAAGCCCAACTAGTTCACGTTCTATCCTTTTTCAATGTTAGCGACTGGTATTTTTAACATGGCGATGTCCTACGAGATGTCAATTGTCAGGCTAGGCATCAGCATCTACTAGTAGAAATACTAGTAGCGTCATACCAGTTGATGAGATAATCTGCCAATTCAACCCCCGTGAAAAGCATAACTATGCCTTTTTGCTCGCGGCGCTCCAACATTAGCAGTGGCCGATAGAGCAAAGCGTGGTATGCCTGAGGTTCCAGGATCAAGTCCTGGCGCAGGGAAAATTTTTTTAATTCATTTTTTTTTTATTACTTATAACTTATTTTTTTTTTAATGAATTTTTTTATTTAGGATTTTTATTGTAATTTTTAAATTTAATAAAAAAATTTTATTTTTAAATTTCTTTTTTTTTTATGGCCAAGCATTTCTTCCCATATGTACGTATGTTTTCTCTGCAATGCAATTCGATTTTCAAATTTGTTATTTATATTTATATTGAAATAATTATTTTTACTTACATTAATTTAACTTTAAAAATCTAAACCACCTCCAAGCGGTCTCGAACCTCCGATCTCAGAACCAGAGTCTTCACGTAACGTTACAGCCGGCATTTATAAGAAAAGCAATTAATTGCGTTTTATTTTTGGCTTTGGACATACAAAGGCAGATGTCGCTGAACGCTTGAGTTCTTCGAAATTGTCAAACTGGTAGGCACATACTAGTTAATGAACTAGTATTTTTTCTAACTGGTTTGGCTTTTCACTGCAGGGTACACGTTAGGGATGTTTCGAATGTAATATTTTTCATGAATATGAATGTGCGAATGCGAATGTTAGGAATAACATAAGCTATAGTCAAATTAAGTCATATTATTATTACTGAAAAATTTTGTTAACAAACTTCACGAAAAGGAGAAGGTTATCAATTCGTAGGAATATTTTTTTTCTTATGCATGTTACCGCATATGGACCACGTTAACCGATTTCAATAATTATTTTTTTAAAGGAAAGGTGGTACCATACTAATTTGCTGACTTGGAACTCTGGCGGGCGGAGCAATCAAATAGTTGCGAGTCAGATCTGTAAATTTTTCTCATTTTAGTTTAGTTTTCCACCAATCGAGAGGATTTTCACCGAGATGAGCTCGTTTTTCTTGAAGATAGGCCTTCAATTGAGCTATAATTTCACAATTTTTAATATCTGCAGATTCTTCATCCGAGCCTTCGCTTTCGCTGGAGGAATCTAAATGATCTAATGAAATCGACTTAACAAATCTTCTATTTTTAAAATGAGATCGCCAAATCTGGACACTCTGCTTGATAAACTACTTGACTGGTTAGACTGACTTTGAACCATTTAAACAATATTAGAGTGGACTCTCTGCCCATGTACACATTCGTGTTCTAGAAGGCATAGCGTTATAATGCCTTCGAATTTTTTCGCTTCTTTTAAGCATTGCCGGTAATGCAAAGTAGAATGTCCTACAATATTTTATTTATTTCGTTTCTTTCTTTCATTTCGGGGAATGCAAAGTAGAATGTCCTCAATTTTTTTCGCTTCTTTGCTTCATTTCGACAAATGCATGCAGTATTATAGCATCGTAGTCAGATGAAAAATAGAAAGGATATCCAAAAATTCTTTTTCTATCGTTACTTTCTATGGAAATTCTTCTCGCATAAAAATCATGTTTTGCTTTGTTCATTTTGCAGCGAAGTTGAAGTCAGTCAATGAAGTGAAGTAAAAGAGTGAGGAGGTACAATACCGGTTTTTACATACACTGAGGGAAATAATGCATAGTAAAAATGAATACTTGTTATTCAAAAGCAGCAATATGTGGTACGTTTAAACAACAATGTTAGAAATCTATATCTAAAATGACGAATTTAGAACTGGTTCAAAACTATAGAAAAAGGGATGCAGGACGAACTAGTCTCATCTGGCGAATTTTGAACTAGTTCGAAACTACTGAAAAAGGGATGCAGCGGGGTCTTGTTTACTTTAAATAGATTTTTGCTTGGCGGGTTCAAATACGCTTTAAGTCTGCACGTCGCAGATGCTTTTTCATAGTTTGNGACGAACTAGTCTCATCTGGCGAATTTTGAACTAGTTCGAAACTACTGAAAAAGGGATGCAGCGGGGTCTTGTTTACTTTAAATAGATTTTTGCTTGGCGGGTTCAAATACGCTTTAAGTCTGCACGTCGCAGATGCTTTTTCATAGTTTGGTAACACAAAACTAATATTTGTGGTAACATCTTAACATTATGGGACCTTCTGGAACATAACCAATAACAGCCTGTACCTCTGCAAATTCAGTTACAGCCAAAGGTATGTAAACGTGTTTTCAAATGCACAATTTAATTTACATTTATTCAAACAAATTTGATTTCATATTGAAAATACATTTCTCTGCAAATAATTAAAAATTGCTACCACGGTAACCCAAAAAGAAGACATCTTGTTACTTTTTTCGTTTACAACTGGTTCGAAACTATAGAAAATGGGGTGCAAAGTGAACTAGATCCCGTATGTCGAATTTGGGACTGGTTCTGATCCGGGACTACCTCAGAGACCGTTGGATTTTGTACGACACAACACAAGGTCAGAGAAAGAGACGTATAACCGGCGGAGCGGCACAGGGGTCTGTACTTGGCTCGGACCTCTGGAACGCCACGTATGACAGTCTGTTGCGCACGGAAATGCCGGAGAGCGCCTTCCTTGTCGCCTTCGCGGACGACGTGGCAGCCGTCATAACAGCAAGAAATGTCCAGCTAGCACAGCTCAAGCTAAACCAGGTCATGCGCAACGTCAGTGGATGGATNAGGTAGTATAGAGACTAGCGCCCCCGGCCAGTGCATAAAGCATTTCCCTCTCCTACGAAAAAAAAAAGATCAATTACGTTACTATTTGATTTTAATATTTTTTCCCTCAGTGTACGTACCGGGTTTTTAGTAAAATCTAAATACTTAAATACATACATATTAGGGCGGGTCAATTTCGACATCGTTCCTAGCAGATTCGGATTCTACATAAAATTCTAAGAAAAAAAGCCCTTTAGACCATAGCTCTAAAATCAATTTCGAGCCTTCGCAATTTTAAAAGAAATTATTTTTAATTAATACTAAGTCCATAATCAGATTAATATTTACTAAAGTGTTAGGAATGTTTTTTTTTTGTAATAAATAATTGTGCTCGGGAGTTTTGTGATACGAAAAATCAATTTCTGATATCTATTTTTTATTTAAAGAACCGCAAGATGGCGCTTCAAAGCAAATCTACTATATATTTTGGAAGTATGTATGTATGTATGTACCAGGTTGCAGCCTGAACGGATGTACAGAATCGAATAAAATTTTGCCAAAGTATTGCCATGACTCCTGGACCTATAATAGGGTAAAAAATTGAAACTCGCCAAGGGGGCGGNTTTTTAATCAGCTCTAACTTCGGAATTATAGTCACATGAACTCGAAATTTGAAATGCACAGATACCTATGTTAGGTGCTTATGGAAATGTTATATGTATATAAATGAGTTTGTAAAAAGGGGCGTGGCACATCTTATAG
>NW_016169826.1:0-16779 GCF_001687245.7 Rhagoletis zephyria
GTATAAAGTAGTTAAAGTTCCTTGATACTTTGAAAACAACGTTTCTGTTTTCAAAAATTAAAACGAAAAATTTTTTCATATACAGAATGTAAAAAAGAAAATAAGCATTTTCCAAAGTAAACTCTTTTAACGAGCAAAATTATTATTTTTGAGTAATCATATTTCAAGTAACTCGATTAATCATCGTTTTGAGTAATCAAAATCTTGATTACTCGAGTAATTGATTAACCGAATAATTGATTAACCAACTTGCTCGAGTAATCGAATAATCGCACAGCCCTACTTTCTACTAATATAGCCATGTGGCAGCACGAAAAGGAACCTAGTGCAAATGTTACAATATAAGAGGGCGAAATTTTTCAATAGAAAAAAACGCCATATGTTTGTAATTGTTCAATTTTTTCGTTTTATATATGTGAGTAATAAAACATGACTTCTGACATGACATGACGACAGTTTCCTTTGTTAACCAAAAATAATTTAATGAATTTATAAGTCTCTCAACTTTAAGCATGTTAATTTTGGCTAAACAATTTATGTCGTTTTTTCGACCAATTTAGCCGGCCGGCACAAAAAGTTCTGGCAACACTGCATAGCAGGTCCAACACATCGAAACAGTGTACTGGACAGCCACAACATCTGATCACTTGATCAGCAATATTTCATTATATTAGTTATTAACAACAATGCGTTACAAATTAAAAATGTTAATTTTCAAATATTTTTATAAGCGCTTTTGTTGTGCAAATAACAACGGCGATACATTTTTATATAAGTACGAGTAATAATTATTAAAGCAACAAAAAGCGCAAAGTTAATGTATGCAAAAGCAGAACAAAAACAAAAATGGCAAACTGCAATTGGAGGTGAGAAGACATGTACATACATACATATGTGTGTATGTTGGGTGCATGTGGGTGCATTTGGATGTAAGTAGGTGTTTGAAAAATGTGTGCCGCGAGGGCATGGCAAGAAGGCATTATTATTACTTTGCATGTATATTACATATTTACATATATGTATATACATATGTATGTATGCGCAGATCGCATTTAAATATATCTACCAGCATATATACCTATTTATGTATGTACATACATTTGTACGTAGCTAATTATGCCCGCTTGCCATTTTTGTTGTGCCGCCGCTTGTGGTGTGTGCGCGCGCGAGCTCACAAATTCAATTACACACTGTAAACAGCCTGATTATGCGTGTTGTTGTAAATACATACATACATACAAGCTGCGTTTTTGCTGTTATTTTTTAATTAATTGCATTAATTGGCCTCACACGGTGGTAATTATGGTATAGAGCAGCTAGCAGCCGTCGAAACCAATGAAACTCGCTGCTGCTAGTTAGTTAGCCACAGCAGTACATAATTGGCAAATGAGGTATGAGTCAGCACAGCCAACAATGAACAACAATTTAAAAAACAATAACCAGTGTAATGGCATCAAAAACAATTGAAATCATAATAACAATAGCAATGGCAAATTATGACAAGCAGCGGTGGAATTGCAGCAAAAGCCATGAAATCAAAAAGTTCCAAAATTTATATGAATATGAAATATGAGCACCACTACTAACTAACATATGCTTCTTCTCATATTTGCATTTTAGCCTTCTGATTTCTATGCCGCATGCATACATGTGTACATTAGGGTAGTCCAAAAAAAAGGTAAAGTCGAAAGGATTGTTTTATACCGCAACTATATCCCAGATTTTTGTTATAAATAAAAATATTTAAAGGTCGCTCAAAGCGCTCGAGGTTTTGCATGCATTTTCTCAAGAATTCTATACTCTTTCTACAAAAAATGTTTTTTTCCCCCATACATAATACGTGGAAACCTTTGAGCGACCTTTACATTTTTTTTTTTGATTTCAAACTAAAACCAGTAAGAAAGTCTAAGTTCGGGCGGAGCCGAACATTAAATACCCGGCGCAAGTATGAAATATATGTTCTTCACCTTTCCGAAAGCTACCGCTACATGGTAAGCCGGGGTGTATCAATTTTGAGTAAATAAGCGTCCTTCAATATCGTAATATTGAAGTTTCAAGCATTTTTAAAAATTACCGTTATAAAAAAATCCCGATTTCAATAATTTTCAATGGTTTGCTTTTATGTGGCAAGCACAATAACCATACCGGGTTTGGTACAAATTAGTAGAACGGTAACCGAGATACATATATGTGATCATAAGTGGGCGGTGCCACGCCCATTTTCCAAAATTTTATCATAAACGTATTTCTTGGTAAAGAGTTATTGCAATCATCAATTTTGAATAAATTAGCTTTTGTATTTACTGATTTATCGAAGATTTTGTATCTCTAAATTACCGTTATATGGGATGTGGGCGTGGTTTTTGTCCGATTTTAAAAATTTTCGGCCATTTGGTATGCTGTGCCAAGGCTAGAAACCGCGCCAAGTTTGGAAGAAATTGGTGCAGTGGTTACCAAGATATATACATGTAACCATAAGTGGGCGTGCCTACGCCCATTTTTCAAAAATTTATAATATTCTTATTTTTGTATGCTTCATTAGTTACTAAAATATCGCAGCTTTCGTATTTCTGAAAATTACCCTTATATGGGAGGTAAGCGTGGTTATTGTCCGATTTTGCCCATTGTCAATATTATCCCTCCTACGCCCGAAGGAAGTACACGTACCAAGTTTCGTTGAGATATTTCAATTTTTACTGCAGTTACAGACCATCACCGCTTAATCGATTTCTCTTGTCATTCTGATCATTTATGTATACAGTTGTCTATATCTACCTCGATTCGTTTTGCCTGTTACAAACAACCGTTATGCGAACATACCCTTGTGCACAAGTGCGCTCGGGTCTAATAAAAAAAACAGGGATATACTCTTTTCGGTATAGAACAATGCTGTGGGCGAGAACATTAGAACTTCGACTTTACTTTTTGATATGCATTTTTGGACCACCCTATTACATGCATATGTGCGTACGTGCAGCTCATAAATTGTAAGCTCATTATAACATTGCCATTAATTTCATTTCAATTTTGGGGCTTCATATGCAACCGAACAGCCAACCAACCGACCAGCCGACAGGTAGTGACAGCTTACCAAACATAATCCGATTTGAAATGCTTCGTTTGTGTAACTACGCGGTTTCATTACCATAACTGAGTTATTTTAAAATTAGCTACATATATATATTAATTCTTGCAAAGTATGCTCCTGTGTGTGTAAGTAGATCTTTTCTAGCAAACTGTAGAATTCCTACTATAATATTAAACGGCTCTCAAATAAAGGGGATACTGTCATTTACTTAAAACAAATGGTATAATAATTATTATCGTTTAATATTTTCTTGCAGGCCGAATTTCGCTTACTAAATAATTTGAGTTTACCTCTTTACACAGTTGGAAATCATCTTTAATGTTATAAATGCTCAAACTAAATATTTATTAAAATTACTTAGTTTGAAGCTACTAATTCAATATTTCATATAATTTAAATTAATTCCACTTTTCGAACAGAGGGCAATCCTTTTCAAATAATTTTTAAACCAAAACTTCGTTAAATCTTTTTCGTCTGACCCCTGTATTGTGATACATATTTAAATTATTTATTACCCTTTATTCAAAGTGAATTTATTTATAAATTCATGTGGCAGCCCTCCTACATGCAGTTTGGAAATAAAGTCTCTTCAAAGCAATTTTGATTTATATTCATATTGAACTAATTTATTTAACCTTTTGCTTATATTGAATCTAACTTTGCAACAAGGTGGCAACCCTCTGCGAACTATTTTCAAATCATAACCTCTTTCGTCTGACATTCATATCAGGATAAACATATAAATTGTCTGCCTTTGTTTAGTCGAACTTGCTTTTTGAAACAGGTGGCAACCCTCCTACATATAATATAAGGAATAAAGCTTTTTCTGATTTGCTGTTTTAAAGTAAGTTAATGTATTAAATAGCTAAAATTAAGTAGTGTAAATCGATGGCTGAGTGGAAGATCGACCTATCGCGGCAGCCAGTTCGAAAACTCTCTATCTCAAAAAACTTTTCAAGAACGCCCTATTTCAGAATTTAATTGAAAAACACCCTATCTCAAATTTCGGTTCAAAAACGCCCTATCTCACTTCAAAATGTAAACGAATTCTGAAATTGGGCGTTCTTGAAAAGTTTTTTGAGATAGAGAGTTTTCTAACTGGCTGCCGAGATAGGTCGATCTTCCACTCAGCCATCGATATAGAAAATTTTCAGAAATGAGTTCTTCTTCTTCAAGCGACTCGGAACAGCGAAGCGACCGAAAAAGTATCGGAGGCAAAAGTTTTCGAAAAAGTGGACAGCAGTGGAGTACTGAAGCACTCTGAAACAAATGCGCACAAACCCAAAGTAAACGCAGTTCAAAAAACGGCTAAAATTAGAAATTTTTTCGAACTACAAAACTAAAAAAGGAGTACATTTCCAGAGTTTATTTTTTAGAAGTACATTGCAATAAAAAGGAGTACATTTACTCCCAAAAGCAGTACATCTGGCAACCTTAATTTTAAACCACTTTTTCGTAATTTGCTTTTGATGTTTGATATTCGTTGCCATCATTTGCAAATAAAGCTCTTTGAGAAATTTATTTGCAGCAAAAATTTCAAAAAACAGTAACTTTGTTTACTTGCCGGGCCTTGTCGGACAATACATTTTTTTTAATTGGATACATTGGATCCTTGGCTAAAATCGTCTGTGCTAAAACTGCCCCCACGTCCTTCTTTCTTTGCTATTTAAAGTTAAAGAGTAGGCTCCTTCAATAGAAATTTCCAACAGAAATGTAGAACATCGAATATTATTTGACAAAGATCTGTTGAAAAAACAACAACTTTTTTTCTACTTTTTCTTAGAAAGGTGTAATTATCTCGGAAAACTTCTCAAGAACGCCATACATTCGATTGAAAAGCACTCTATATCAGAGTTCGGTTCAAAAACGCCCCATCGCAACTGAAAATATATTAAAAATTTATAATTGAAATACGGCGTTTTTGAACTGTATTCTGAGATAGGGCGTTTCCGAACTAAGTGTCGAAATAGGTCTATCTTCCAGTCAGGTGTCGATATGTTCATATATGTTGTCATATTTATATCCCTTCAGACATTTTTTCTTTAAAGTAAAATATAATTGGTCATGGAAATTAATGGCATTGTTTGCTTTTTATTTAACCGGCGGCCGAAAAGCTCCTTAATCTACCCAAATGGCAATTCTTATCTTTATTCTTTTTCTAAGCCAACTATTCAAATACATATCCAGAAAACCTGTCTGCAAATGACCTCTGCCGCTGATTTGACACCATTTCCTTAATTTAAATCTCTTCGTCCAAAGTAGCACTTAGCAGCATTCAGAGCTGCTGTTTTTAAACTGAGAAATTATTTACTCAAATTATTCCTCATTTTTGTTTTTAATTTGCCTTTTCCACTTAAATTAATTTTCTCTCCCACATTCGCCACAGCCGGCTGCTCCTACGCAACTCTTGCACGGCTCGTAGAAATTCTTGAAGCACTCGTAGCTGGCCATTCAAGTGAAAAGGTAAGAAGTAGAGAGAAAATTGTAGTGGCTTTGAAGAAAATTTTTAAGAATTCAGGTAGTCAGCAGCGATGGCAGTCAACGAATGTCGCACAGCGGCTTCGCAATTAGGCAACAATAACAGCAATAAAAAGGCGAAAAAAGATTTCGCAGCGCGCCCCATTCAACTGCTTTCGTCCAACCAAACTTTGCATGCGACGCGTAATTACCGCTAAGCTAAGCTAAGTTGGTGACGGGTAACTAACTGCCTTTCGTCGTCGTCGTCTACGTCTTCCACATCTTCGTTGCCTGAGAACTTTTTTTGGCCAACCATTTTTGGTGCGCTGTGACTTGTGTGCCGTAAGAGACCAGCAATAGCAGCAGCAGCAGCCTCATTAATGAAACAGTTTACATCGTCTGCTAAACCGATAATTGCATTCAAATTAGTTCCAGCCGCGTAACTGGCCAAATTACACGTTGAATGTTGAGCAGTGGCCAAAAGCCGTCGTCGATGCCAAAGACGCTGCGAGAGCCAAAGAAGCCGTGCATGGCAGCCGTGGCATTGTTGGTCGTGGTCGTGTCGTGTTGCATAGATTTCCTGCTTGCTGCATGTTGACCAATTGGCAGCTGCGCGGCAACGGAAGCCATGGGTATATGTATATAGTCATCACACATACACCTATGCATATTTATAGGTTGAATTGGTACTAACGGGTGATTTTTTTGAGGTTAGGATTTTCATGCATTAGTATTTGACAGATCACGTGGGATTTCAGACATGGTGTCAAAGAGAAAGATGCTCAGTANTGCTAAACCGATAATTGCATTCAAATTAGTTCCAGCCGCGTAACTGGCCAAATTACACGTTGAATGTTGAGCAGTGGCCAAAAGCCGTCGTCTATGCCAAAGACGCTGCGAGAGCCAAAGAAGCCGTGCATGGCAGCCGTGGCATTGTTGGTCGTGGCGTGTCGTGTTGCATAGATTTCCTGCTTGCTGCATGTTGACCAATTCGCAGCTGCGCGGCAACGGAAGCCATGGGTATATGTATATAGCCATCACACATACACCTATGCATATTTATAGGTTGAATTGGTACTAGTACCAATGTTATGTGACCAGTGGCTGCACGTTTCAAATTCAGACAAGTCACACATCCGCCGTGGCACTGGGTTCCACGCGTTTGCGTTTTCGTTTAGTTGCTGCGGCTGTTTACTCGCTTGCTCTGCATTCGCTACAGCGCTCTAAATCATTATGCATAATTAGTAGTAATCTGTGATTTGAATTTTGTGAAATTTTCACCTTTTTCCTGCTTGTCTGTCTACTCGCTACCCGACTGTGCCGTCGCAACTTTGCCCCAACTTTCGCATTTTCGTTCTCTTAATTTGGGGGCGACAACGCCTTGTTTTTCTACTTCTTCTTTTAGTATTACATCGCCGCTGGTTGAACGCTTTCATTGCTATGTGGCCACCTCCACTGCCCATTATTTAGCCCACACACACTAGTTGCGGCAATCACTCACAATCAGCAGCGTTTGACAAGAGTTACTCGTCGAAAATGTCATCGCGAAGATCAAGAGTATTTAAGTAAGATTTTTGGAGCAAAAAAAAAGGAAATCCGCTTTTTTGTTTCCGATTCGTTCTGGAGTTTCTACTGTCTCTTTTGGTTGTTCTCTGTGGTTGATTGTTGCGTTTGCGTGGTTAAAAATATTCATTGAGTCGATTTGTTTTTGCTTTATTCGCTTTGCCTTTGTTACAAGCATCCAGTATGAGTTATTAACTGGCATCAGCTTTTCACAGGACATTATGCTATAGGCCAACTAATTGCAGGAGCCTTAAGGTAACTTTATAAGCTACCTTAATGGGGTTGGTAGAGAGACCGGACTATTCTTCAGTGCGTAGTTTGGACATTAAAAAATTGTTCGAACATAAGTATAAAGTTTTAGTATAGTAAGTATATGCTATATAGTTTATATCCTATATATATACATACATAGGATATGTATGTAATTTAGTCAAAATCCTTCGCTGGCTTGGGAGGTTTATTAAGCAGTGGATTTCTTTGACTAAACATTCATGAAGTCTTAAGTATTTTCAAATGGAAGAAGACTTTTCCAGGTTCGGCTCGAGTTTGGAGCCTTCTCCATTTTATTTGGTTTTTACCGCAAAACCCCAAAAAATTCCATAAAAAAATCCGAAAAGGAGCGGAAATCTGATTTTAGAAGAAAGTCCCAAGATATTTGTTATATTTGTCCATTGTGTTTCTATTTAAAATTTTTGCATGAAACGAAAAGAGAAATGCGATGCGATAGCCAATTGCGACTGCGTATTACTTACGATGTATGTATTTGCCTATCGCATCGCATTTCTCTTTCGTATCGCATTACAGAGTAGACCCCCTTCGCTTATGGCAGAATACACCTTATTCTTTTCAACAACGTAGACGGTTGCTTTGGTTGAGTGAGGGGTTGAGGATGCTGGTGCGATTTTTCCAGCTTAAGTTTGTTCGACATCTGGACTATCCTTAAGCGAAACAGATTGGAGTCGTCTAGCCGGTTCAGATTAAGTTTGCATTTGAAAGGTTTATATGATATCATTTAAGACAGAATTTTTCAATGCTAAGAGAGTAAAAATAATTATTTGTTCTACCCACCGTCACCGATCGACATTATTATTGGCCGACGTCTCCGATGGGCCTGCTAAGTCGCAATTGCCCAGCCTAAAATGGGTTTTAATGAACACCATATCTTTAGTGCTTCCTAAAGAGATTTGTTTGAATCACCTGGAGTGCAACATGGCATTAAATTCAGTCTGTTTCTGGTAATAAAGTATCAACCAAAAATGGAGTGCAAAAATGAAAGATCTCAGTACTAAAGCCTTAAAAGTCTGTGTGTTTACACACTTACGCATATAAATGTTTACATATGTACATATCGACTTCAGCAATGCATAAATTTTTCCCTTTTCTTAATTCGATCAAGAGGGCAACATCAGCTGCAACATTGTAATCATATTTTGCATGCAGACGTTGTTGGTATTATTATCACCTATTTAATTTGCAATATATGCAACTTAAACACAACTCAGCATGCTTTCTAACTGTTATTTAAGCAGCGACAAACACACTACACATTTACAAATATATGCACTCATTTACTTACTTAGTAGCTAAATATCAGTGTTGCCAGTTTAGCCTTTTTGGAGGCTAGATCTAGCTTTTTGACGTAGAATACGTCTTACCTTAAGGTATGGGGGCTATGTTCAAATGCTGTAGTTGTAATTTTTAGAGCTTCACAAAAACGCTTATTGCACGAGAACTAATAAAGCGATTTCAAAGAAAAGTGTGGCGTTTCAAAGATAAAATTCCAAACCTGTCGACAGATTNTTCTTATTTTCAAACTAGCATTTTTTAAGGACAATCCTCCACAATATTTGTAGTGGCACTAAATTATTGTTCCGGTTCAGTTTTACTTGACGAAATGTTAAGCGAATATTACCGTGCGGCATCGCTCCATCCGACGAAAGGTAGTTAGTCGCCGCTGCTATGCTGCAGCCATTCGGGGTCTTAGCCCCTTCATTGCCTCTGCTATTGTGAAACATGCTAGATATGTTGCGAACTTTGCATCTGGTACTGTCAAATCGCATACACTCAAAAATTATGTATTCTATTAAATCTCTCATATGGAGTCCGCCTCGTGTTTGAATCGGTGAAGGTAAGCTTTAAAGCTCTCGTGTCGAGTTAAACATTTGGTCAAATAGAATAGACTTCTCCGGTGAAATGTTTGAAAGGCTGGCCTTGTTTAACCTTTTTTGGGACCATTTAGTTTTTTTTAGCTGTTTTAGTTGGCCGATCTAGCTTTTATATTTTGGAAGTCCTGGCAACACTGCTGAATATGCATACACATTAGGGTGGTCCAAATACGCATATGAAAAAGTAAAGTAGGAATTTTTATGCTCTCACTCCCTAGGATTGTTCTATACCGAAAAAAGTATACATCTATTTTTATACCTGAGCGCTCTTGCGCTCAAGGGTATTATAACTTTATCATATAACGGTTGTTTGTAACAGCCATATTGAAACGAGATAGATATAGACAAATGTATACATAAATGCTCAGAATGAATAGAGAAGTCGATTAAGCCATGTCTGTCTGTCCGTCTATCTGTCCGATCGTCCGTGTACACGATAACTCGAGAAAAAATTGAGATATCTCACCGGACTTTGTTATGTAGGTTTCCATTTATCCAAGGTAGGTTGGTTTTGAAAATGAGCGAAATCGGACTGTAACCACCATTAACCATTTTTTCCAAACTTGGCACAGTTGTTGGCCTTAGTACAGCATACCAAATGGCCGAAAACTTTTAAAAGCGGACAATAACCACGCCCACATCCCATATAACGGTAATTTCGAGAAATACAAAATCTTCGATANATACGTTTATGATACAATTTTGGAAAATGGGCGAGGCACCGCCTACTTATGATCACATATATGTATCTCGGTTACCGTTCAACCAATTTGTACCAAACCCGGTATGGTTATTGTGCTTGCAACATAGAAGCAAAGCGTTGAAAATTATTGAAATCGGACTAAAATTACGGCCGCTTTTCATGTAACGGTAAATTTGAGAAATGCTTGAAACTTCAATATTTCGAAATTTAAGGACGCTAGTTTACTCAAAATTGATACATCCCGGCTTACCATGTAGCGGTAGCTTTCGGAAAGGTGAAAAACGTATATTTAATACTTCCTTCGGATATTTAATTGTTTTTATTTTAAGCGAATAGATATATTTTTCCTAAAGAAGGCCGTTACGGGGATTTTCTTCATAAAATGTTTGTTTTGGATGTCTTTAAATTTAACCGTGAATTTTTATTCGCCAACTTGGAAAATAACAAATTGTTTCACTGTTTGCTTAACAGACGTTTGTGTTTAGATATAGTGCCAACACATAGAGTAAATATTACAGGTATTGTCTTCCCAGATAGCGCATATTCAATTCTGCCTTAATTACAAAACATTATTGTAGCCCACGCTTAAAGGCTTAAGATAAGGGAAAATTTTATATTTTCNTCAAAATTGATACACTCCGCTACATGGTAAGCGGTAGCTTTCGGAAAGGTGAAAAACGTATATTTAATACTTCCGTCGGATATTTAATTGTTTTTATTTTAAACGAATAGATATATTTTTCCTAAAGAAAGCCGTTACGGCGATTTTCTTCATAAAATGTTTGTTTTGAATGTCTTTAAATTTAACTGTGAAGTTTTATTCGCCAACTTGGAAAATAACAAATTGTTTCACTGTTTGCTTAACAGGCGTTTGTGTTTAGATACAGTGCCAACACATAGAGTAAATATTACAGGTATTGTCTTCCCAGATAGCGCCTATTCAATTCTGCCTTAATTACAAAACATTATTGTAGCCCACGCTTAAAGGCTTAAGTTAAGGGAAAATTTTATATTTTCAAATACTAACGTATGCGGAATGAAGTACGAACTGATGCGGTAAAAATAAACAGGTATACTTTCGGCTGCAACAAATATTGTTTTACCAATCACATACATATTGTCGAAATCCAAGAAAAATTTTTATAGAAAAACACAAGGCACAAGATTGGCCTGTTTGAGCTTTCAGGCATAGTGCGGAGGGCTTTTTTTGAAAATATGATTTTGGAGATTTATTGTGCCAATTTGAGTTATTATTTTTTTAGCCATTTAGACGATAAACAGCTCAGAGTTATATTTAGGTGTCCTTTTGTGGGTCCCCAATGAAAAATATTTCTCTAATCCGTTGTACAAAACCGAAATGAATGTGGTGCAAGCAAATTTTGGTAAAGCGCCCTTAACCGCTTTTAATTTTCCTTTTGAACGTTTAAGAAAATCTTGCCTGCAAATGGTGGTTTGCACTTATCCCTATNAGCCCACGCTTAAAGGCTTAAGATAAGGGAAAATTTTATATTTTCAAATACTAACGTATGCTTAATGAAGTACGAACTGATGCGGTAAAAATAAACAGGTATACTTTCGGTTGCAACAAATATTGTTTTTCCACTCACATACATATTGTCGAAATTTCCAAGTAAAATTTTTATAGAAAAACACAAGCCCTTAAAGATTGGCCTGTTTGAGCTTTCAGGCATAGTGCGGCGGGCTTTTTTTGAAAATATGATTTTGAAGCTTTATTGTGCCAATTTGAGTTATTATTTTTTTAGCCAGTTAGACGATAAACAGCTCAGAGTTATATTTAGGTGTCCTTTTGTGGGTCCCCAATGAAAAATATTTCTCTAATCCGTTGTACAAAACCGAAATGAATGTGGTGCAAGCAAATTTTGGTAAAGCGCCCTTAACCGCTTTTAATTTTCCTTTTGAACGTTTAAGAAAATCTTGCCTGCAAATGGTGGTTTGCACTTATCCCTATATCCCTGGCTCTTGTCATTACATGCTGTGATTTTGAAGAGAGATCTAGCAATCTATGATTTTTGTTACGGTCTCATTTCGCTGCTATTTGTGTTTGTGCTATAAAGCCGACATTTCCTTTGTAATGAAGTTTTTTTTTAAGTTTCAAGGAGAAAAAAGAAAACGCAACGTTACTTTTCATGACACTGTGTTTCGGTATACAAAATTTACAAGAAAATTTGCAGAGTTCATCCGATTTCAAAGAAATTATTTCAACATTATAATATACAACAAGATTGTTTTTAGTGGAATTCTTGTTAAGATTGCATGATAGATTTTGGTTTACTTAGTTTGGCACCTGTAGTTAACAGAATTTTTTAAAGTCTGCTTAGAAACAGTCCACATTTCAAGTTTCCCTGCCAGCTAGTGTCCACAGTTGCATTTCGAATATAATAAATTAGTATAGAATTTTTAAAACTCTTTCAGAGGGGCAAAAAACAGGATCTAGATGTNATATCCCTATATCCCTGGCTCTTGCATAGTCTCTAATGTTTTTTTGCTCACTTTGTACCTTATTGTCATTACATGCTGTGATTTTGAAGAGAGATCTAGCAATCTATGATTTTTGTTACGGTCTCATTTCGCTGCTATTTGTGTTTGTGCTATAAAGCCGACATTTCCTTTGTAATGAAGTTTTTTTTTAAGTTTCAAGGAGAAAAAAGAAAACGCAACGTTACTTTTCATGACACTGTGTTTCGGTATACAAAATTTACAAGAAAATTTGCAGAGTTCATCCGATTTCAAAGAAATTATTTCAACATTATAATATACAACAAGATTGTTTTTAGTGGAATTCTTGTTAAGATTGCATGATAGATTTTGGTTTACTTAGTTTGGCACCTGTAGTTAACAGAATTTTTTAAAGTCTGCTTAGAAACAGTCCACATTTCAAGTTTCCCTGCCAGCTAGTGTCCACAGTTGCATTTCGAATATAATAAATTAGTATAGAATTTTTAAAACTCTTTCAGAGGGGCAAAAAACAGGATCTAGATGTGTATTTCTTGTTAGTCCGGACCTTCTTCAACATGCGTTTCAATTTCTTTGACGTAAAAAATCCTACCATGGGTCACAATTTAGAGGTAGCTCAAAGCGCTCAATGATTTCCAAGTAAAATTTAAAAAAAAATAGGGGTATAACTTTTCGATATAGAGCAATCCTAGGGGGTGAGAGCATTAAAATTCCGATTTTACTTTTGTTTGGACCGCCCTAATGCACATACACCTTTGTATGTGCGCATATGATCTTAAAACATTGCCAGCAACAGGAGTAATGGTAACANAGCACGTTACTTTTCATGACACTGTGTTTCGGTATACAAAATTTACAAGAAAATTTGCAGAGTTCATCCGATTTCAAGGAAATTATTTCAACATAATAATATACAACAAGATTGTTTTTAGTGGAATTCTTGTTAAGATTGCATGGTTTTGGTATACTTAGTTTGACTCCTGTGTTTACCAGAGTTTTTTAAAGTCTGCTTAAAAACAGACTACATTTCAAGTTTCCCTGCCAGCTAGTGTCCACAGTTAGTAATAAATTAGTATAGAATTTTTAAAATTCTTTCAGAGGGGCAAAATACAGGATCTACATGTATATTTCTTGCTAGTGCGACCTTCTTCAACATGCGTTTCAATTTCTTTGACGTAAAAAACCCTACCATGTGTCACAATTTAGAGGTCGCTCAAAGCGCTCAATGATTTGCAAGTAAAATTAAAAAATATAGGGGTATAACTTTTCGATATAGAGCAATTCTAGGGGGTGAGAGCATTAAAATTCCGATTTCGTTTTAGTTTGGACAACCCTAATGCACATACACCTATGTTTGTGCGCATATGATCTTAAAACATTGCCAGCAACAGGAGTAATGGTAACAACAGTGGCAACAAAATGCACAGTAAACACAACAACAAGAATAACAGAAGTAACTAACACTGCAGCAGCAGTAGCAACAACAACGCCAACAACTATAATTACAAATGAATAAATGGATGGATATGTAGATGGATGTACATATGTCGAGCGCGCGCATATTGGTATTGATAAATTGATGAATTGATGTTGTGGTCGGCGACATTGATGGAGCTGTGATGGAGATGGTGAATGTACATATCTATGCCAACGAGCTAGTGTAAAGGATAGTTTGTTGTTGTTTCNTAACGCCAACAACTATAATTACAAATGAATAAATGGATGGATACGTATGTAGATGGATGTACATATGTCGAGCGCGCACATATTGCTATTGATAAATTGATGAATTGATGTTGTGGTTGGCGACATTGATGGAGCTGTGATGGAGATGGTGCATATACATATCTATGCCAACGAGCTAGTGTAAAGGATAGTTTGTTGTTGTTTCTATTGCTGTATTTTAATGCTGATGCAGAAGCGGTTGCGGAGACTGTTGGCGCTCATGATGTTGTTATTGTTGTTGCTATGGACACAGTTGAGCGCTGACAACTAAGGCTCCGGTTGCTTTATTACATTAACAATTCATCGTTTTTGCATACGCTTTGCTGTTGCTTTTCCTTGGTCATGTTTTTGTTGCTATTGTGGGCCAAGTTTGGTCGCGCCACCACAAAATATTGGTTACCAACAATTATTATGCGTCAATATTGTTGTTGTTGTTGTTGTTGTTCTTCGGATGTGTGTTGTTATTGATGGCATTGTTGTTTTTGTTGTTCTTGTTGCCTCAGTGTCATGTCATTACTGTTGTATGTACTCATATTAATTAATGCTGTAGCTGCCTCGCCATCTGCATAAATTCATAACAGCTTCACTACTCTGCATGTATGTATGTATGTGTGTGTGTAGCTTCTGCAGCCCCTGATGGACTATCTCGGTTGACTGAACCTCTCGCTGCCACTCTTTATTTATCTCCACTACCATCTCCCTCACACTATCGTTCTTGTGACGAATCGATTTGCCTTTGATAAACTCGTTGCGGTGCTGCCCTTAATTACATGCAACATATGCCACATACATATTTACAAACATACTCGTTATCTATACTGTTGTTGTTATGATAGTTCATGTTGTAGTTTTTGCTTTAGCTTTTTGCAGTTATTGTTATTATTGTATGCTGGTTTGTTGATGAAGCTTGCGACCGCGCTTGCTGCTGTTGTTGCTGCTATCTTTTGTTGTATATTTCTGACACATACGGCTCTGTTATGTCTACGTTATCGAAAACTTTTTATTAAATTTAGGCATGCAACAGATTTATTAAAGCATTTTCAATCGAAGCGTATGAAATTTAATTTCGCCTGATATGCAGTTAATTTACAGCAGGCAAGGCATGGAAATTGGAAACTGGTTAAATTGTAATTGCTTTAAAATGTATTTTAATGAAGTTTCCTCGATTTATGAAGCTACATACATATGTATATAAAAATAAACTCAAATGATTANGTCGATAATTGGCCATAGGCGCAGAAGTTTAAAATTTAGTCAAAAAAGTTTTATTTATGGAAATAAAGTAAGGTAAGGAGCGATTTGATACTTTCAGTGAAATTTTCAATAATCCGGTCGGTTTTTCAAATGCTTGGCAGGTGATTAAGACCAAATTCTTCACATATGTTGTTATTGCCAATTGTCATTATTTACATTGTCTTGAACTTAAACTTAACACTGGACATTAATAATATATAATTAATAATTAATAATTTTGCTAATTCTAATCTCCTTTGAAAAATTTTTAAATTTAAGTATGTCACTTAGATCAATTTTCTGAAGATGACGGCGAAAAACGAGCAAAAATTCCAAGTTGTTTGCCAAAAAAAAAAAGCACGTGCGTGTCAATGAATTTGTTCTTAATGTTTTTTTTAGCTTAATGGCTTCAATGTTGAAAGCTTGTGGCAGATTATCTAAATGACTTTGCCAATGCCCTTACACATGTGATTTCGATTTCAATCGCTGAAGCAGATTCAATATGCAGGCACAACAAAACAGCAATGCCAAAAATTTTTTTAAAATAAGTGTGATGAATTACTTATTTTCTATACTGCACATGTACGAATCAATGTTTGAAAAAAAATAAAAATAAAAAATCAATGCACGAAAATAAATTCGTTAAAAAAAAGCACAAACAGTCCACGTGCCGAAAAACAGAGTGTGACTCAATAAATGACTTTAGACCTAATTGTTGTGACAGTTTCAAGAGAGACGTGTGGAAAGGCAATATCCACGCGCAATGCAAATTCCTGCTATATCTGCGCATATTTTGTGGAAGTGAATAATACAGATTTGAGTAATCGAAATTTAGAAAAATATATGTATGCATACGTATGGGTCAATCTATGCCAAATCGCTCAATGGTTGGAATCGACATTTTTTGATTTGGACGAATTTTGGTCAGAACTTTTCTTTTTCATATAACGAAGTTCTACCAAAGCACATTAGGTCAAATGATTACATTTTTGTGCGAGATTAATAGCAGCTCAAATATAGCATTATTTTAATGCAAAAGTAAGGAAACCGTTAAGAAAAGTGTAAAGTCAGTGAATAAAATGTAAAAACATGACTTGGCTTTCGTAAAATAGACTTTTTTATGTTCAAATTATTAGTAAATGAGTTTAGGTAGTTCTCGAAAACATTGTACAATTACCTTGTTTTTGAAACAAATTATTTTCTTACCATACTCAATCCCCTCCCCCTTAAGACGAGCGTATATAATAAAATAAGTTTGGTCATATATACATATAAGGTTTCTTCTAGGGATTAATTATGGCATTATCGATATCCCTTAATGAAAAAAAATATATATATGGGACGTTCCGCGTCAAACGTGACAAAGCTCT
>NW_016169827.1:0-5113 GCF_001687245.7 Rhagoletis zephyria
GCAAGGGAAGTGCGAGCAACCCTTATTGACAAAATTATTGCCAAAAGTTAAGTAAGGCAACCCAGATCAGACGTCGGTCGATTACAGGGGTACGTAAAGCTAGTTGCCTATAACCGAAGTAAAACTAAGTGGCTTTATGAGGCTGTGATCAACGAAATAGTCCAAGTCTACTCAGGAGCTCTTCTGAAGGGTGTTTGAAGTGCGATATATCCCATCTCGGCACAGGGAAAGAGCTTGTACAAATTAAGAGGGCATGTATATGGAGCTCCGTTCTAGGTTTGCCCCGGAGGCGTCAGTATTTAGAAAATCACTGTACTCTCAATAATTCGATAATTATTGTCAGTTCCACTTAGAGAAATTTCACCCACCAAAACCTCAATATTGGAATCTCTTAAAAACGGTATAAGAAGTGAGAATTGAACGCCTATAGGCCATACCCTATGCGAAGAAGATGAAAGTTTCCAGAAAAGGCTATGAAATTTAGCACAAGCATGGCAGCGGGAGGTTCAGTGAGTCATGGAGAATATCCGTCGAACATGAATCGAAGCAGTTCAAAAAGACACGGAAGGAAATAAAATTGATTTCCAAAAATATAACGAAGCGGACATACATCCCATATACCCGCTTGGGATTGGCGGACTTGATGCCTTAAGAAACTAAGAAGGATTTGCGGAACGATCTGTTGAAAGCGCGCTTCACGAAGTGGTAAGCACAATTGAAAAATCGCTGGAACTTAAGCGATACACCCCTGGCGCCTTCTTGGATGTTGGAGGAGACTTCAATAATGTCCGAATGGAGGCGATAAGCAAGGCAGTCTCTGAGCACAGCATTCAGCGTCTTATGGTGGCATGGATCGACCACCAAGGGCACGCGTCAATAGTAAGAGTTTACGCATACGGTTTAGTGATACTCATCACTGGCGAATTCCTGTCAACGATAAGTGAACTAATGGAGAGTGCATTAGGTGATATCTCCAAGTGTACCAACCAGAATGGGTTGGCGGTTAACCCCTCCAAGACATAACTGATATTGTTTACAAGGAAAACAAAAGTACCCTATTTTTCTCTGCCGAAATCAGGGGAAAGTGCTTTGAAACTCTCCTCCGCGGCAAAATACCTCGGAGTCATTCTGGACTCCAAGTTGAGTTGGGAAAAGAACCTAGAGGGGAGAGCCAAGGAATTTCTATCTGCATATTCCACGTGTAACACGCGCTTCTGAAAGCAATGGGGACTATGTCACCTATGAGATGTACATCACAGTCATCAGACCAATTGCAACCCACAGGCTCTAGACAAGGGGAATAACAGGAAAATAATAGAAAAAGTACAAAGACTCCATGCCTTGGCATGTCGGGGGCAGTGAGTAATGCACCTCAGAAGGGGCTTAGCATGATATTTCACTTTCAACCGGTGCATATTTTCACCGATGAGAATACTGAGTGAATTAAAAAGCGGCCGGCTCAATGGACTTAAAGCTGACATAAAAGCCAGCACAAATTACATCCCATTCGGCAAAATCACAAAATAAGAGACCTTCTTCGAGCTCTTATTTCGGATATTTTGAAGCGACAGACCTTCCGTGCTCGATTCTTTACTCCTTTTCATTTTGTATGGCCGGAGTTCCAGGCCTTCTGTTTCAGCTTCCGTTAGAAGGCAAAAATTTACATGAAATAATAATGAAACAGTTTGAATTTAACTTTGCAGTAGACACACACCGATTTTACTTTGGTTGCCTTGTAAACAGATCTTCACGTCTGCCTTCAAAAGGCATGGCTATTAAAAGATACTTATTTGACTTTCGCTGCCATGGAAAACCACCTTCTCGTTTGCCTTCGAACGGCAGCGCTGTTGGATGATCTTCTAATAAAGCTTCCAAAAAGAAGGTCATATTGAAAAATACTTTCAGGGATCACAAAAATATCATGGCCGCGGCTTAGTAGGAAAAATACAAGGGACATACTGAAACTCAATAGATCTGCAGTAAGAGTCCTTACCGGCGTCATCACAGGACACTGTGGATCTCCTCGGCCTTATTAGGGATAGTAATCGGTTCAGTAGAATAATGAGCAGAAGCTACTCTTTCGATTATGGGTACGTATGCCCCCCTGACACTCGCTTAAAGAGAGCACACACAATGGAAAATTCTGTAACCGAGTGAAAGTATGGAATATTTCAAACACGCCCTTCTAACCTAACCTATTCCTTCAAGCTCCAAAATATATGTGCTGATAATATTTTCTTTGAATAATATTTATATTAGCCACTACTAAGATGTCTGTTCAACTCAGGCCCTTTTTGTTTCTAATGGAAGGAGCCTCTGAAAAAGAACCTAAATTTTAATCTCTAGAGGTTCAAACAATTTTCTTGCGAGCAGATTAACTCTTTAGGTCATCGAGGTCGCTTGGTCGTCATGAGGTTGAAAGAAGTCTTTGTATGTAAAATTTGTATTATTCTGAATTAATAGCACATAAATGGGACATCACATGTGTACTTTTGTTGTGAATTTTGTATTCGTTTGTGCTACTTATGTACTCGCCTAATTTTTTTTCACTCAGAGTGTCCTAATCTCTTAAGTAGTGGGCGCATCCTGCATTTTTGAACACCATTACTAGCAGACCTTTGTAGCATTTCCAAAAATACAGTGAACACACAAAAATAATACACTTATGCGCATGCGCAGGCGTTAAGTGCAAAGCGATTTCAAATGCTCAAAATTATTTTTTCTTCTACTTCGCCCTTTTTTATTATAGTGAATGCCTACATACGACATACATACATACATTTTCAAAAAAAAAATGTGTATCGTACGGCATGCAAAGTGTGAAAACCGCTTATGTGTGACACTTTTCTACACATTTTATTTGGTATCCTTTTTTCGATTTTACTTAAACCGCTTAAGCGCAAAGCAAGAAACAAGTGCTCGTAACAAATCAAAAGAGGTTTGAAAGATTTGTGGCATGAAATTCTTTGAAATTCTTACACATGTTCTTTCGATAGAAATAGAAATATTTATGTGCATCGATTTGTATATGCAAAATATGAAAAGATAGGCTATTTCTTTAAAAATTTTAATGCATATTTGTACACTTTTTTGTAGCAATCGAAGAATCATAATACCTTTTAAGAATGTATGAATGTGAGTAGAGTTTTTTTTTTTTGTTGTAAAATTATACGCGTAAAATTTGTAGCTGCCCAAAAAATAAAATTTATTGGTCATTTGTCGCTCGCCTTTACATGATTTTGAAGTACCTTATAATTCTCTATAGACTTATATACATGCATAAGTACATAATATTGCCTTAAGTTCATTGTATTTATATACTTTTGTAGTAGATAGGCCAAGATAGCCTTTAAAATTTAAAATTTTCAATTGTTTCGCAGTAAAAATTTGTTAGTATTGAGGACAACCAAGTATCCATATAAAATGTACAGAGAGCAGGGGTCGAACATAACAGTTATTGATGAAAAGTGTCATTGAAAAATTCACTATGAAGGAAATGTTCTACGACTAAGTGATACATACCAATCGATTTTTTTTTTTCACCGAGAATCAAATTTAAAAATAAATTTTTATTTGCAATTTTTATGCAGAATAAGAAAAAAATAACAATTATTTTTGATTGTTATATAAATAATCTGCAAATAACAGTTATTATTCATTTTTATAGTATATGTTTTAAATAACAGTAGCCAAAACGTCAACACTGAGTGGCAACCATGCCCACACACTCTCTATTCAATATTTACGAGTGCTCAACACTATCGCTACCAAAGGTACTCAGAACTCGATTCTCAAAAGTATCGGCAATACCCGGTTTTTGAAAGTAGCCATACTGAATACTCTTACATATGTGCTCAGTACTCACAAAAGAACTCGAAAGTACTCAGAGCTTAAAAGAACACGAAAGAAACAGGATAGATTCAAAGTAATTAGTATTGAGTGTCGAATACAAACTTAAAAATACTGAATGCTATTTACATTTACCGGTCTTTAATGATGATTTTCCCCATTTTCATGTTTCAATAATTTTGAAGTATAATACTTGCACCTACTCCGAGACATATATCACATGTATTTTGGGATTAATTTATTAAATTGATTAAAAGGCTACACTAAGCATTGAAATGTTACCAAAATGTGCATATTTATATAAAGTACTCAGTACACTCAAAAATACCCGATCCTTCAAAAGTATCGATGCCAAAGAACTCGATTCACAAAAAGTACTCAATATTTCCCAACACTCATATTTATTTACAGCAAGCTACTTACCGATTTCGTTCATTTGTATCCGTGTGCTCTGTTTTGGGACGTTTAACCTGGAATAGAAAAAATGTTAGAACATTAAAATTAATTTCCATTCCTTTGCATCGAATATAGTAGGAACTTTTGCGAATAAATCACATGTCCCATACTTAATACTAAAAAAAAAAAAATATTGAAATTATTTATTGCCTCACTCACACTAAATCGACTTTACTTCCATGATTTATTTATATATTTCATATTTATTTTATTTGCGCTGCATCGACAAATTGCATTTTGTTAAACAAAATCGAGTATCAGCCGGTATCGTTGCATTCCCATCGGCTTTTGTCTCTGTACCAAAATATTTGTGTAAAAAAATTATAATAAATAAATTGCGCTATAAAAAAAAACACAAATTAAACAAATGCTTGCATAAACTTTAAAATTTCATTTATAGTAGTTTGCGTGCAATAAACAAAATAACACAGCAAAAAAATTTAAAATTTTGCCACCGGCTTTATTACTTGCGGCGACAGCCGGCAAAACTCCTGTGAATGTACATATGGATGTATGTATGTATGCATTTACAATCAGCGCCAAGTCACATTTGTTTATACATTTTTGCCGCTTTAATTTATTTAAATAGCGTGCTTATTTTTTTATGCACAAATGCGACGGCGACTACTGCATGCTAGCGCCAACTCATTTTGCTTACTTTTTCGAAACGCCTGCATTTGTATGCCCATTTGTTTATTGTATTTAATTTATATATTTACTTTGGTTTTTGCCTTTTTGCACCTCGTTTCGGTGCGAGTGGGCATGCATTTTTTAATTATTATTTTTAATTTTCTTGTTTTTTTTTTTT
>NW_016169827.1:10556-16777 GCF_001687245.7 Rhagoletis zephyria
GTAGATAACGAAGGCAAAACTTCAACGCCTTCCTGGAACACTGAAGTCAGTAAATTTCATTTGCGTACTCATGTACCCACATCAGCTTGTGGTTTTATATGCAGTAGTAGCACTTTTTTTACTTTTTTTTTAATAAGTTTGCTTGCATAAATAAATTTCGGCTACTTGTTATTATGTAAATTTAATATTTTTTGTTCTGTTTTATCTTTCGCTTTGGATATGATAATCGTGGGAACTTGCAATGTAGACGCTAGCAAACGTAGAACGTGCATGAGTAGCGAGAGAGAGAGAATGAAAACAGGTAATACTTCCGAATTTTGTGAAGTGTTGCAAAATTTTACATTGCACAATAACTGCTAGAAGTTTTGCCTTTGCGGCAAGAATTTGAAAAGTAATGGGTTTGCTTCTGGAAATAAAGGGTTATTTAAGTGAAGCAACATTCCTAAGTATTCAATTTTATCGATTATTATATCGATAATTTTATTGAAGGAAAATAACGATGTGACATGTAACTATATCGGCAAATGGTGAAGTCGATAAACATGTCTATAACGATATCGATAAATTCATGGATAATTACACCGAAAACTAAACCAAAAATAGTAATTTATAAAATTTACGGTTGTTTTCAGTATTTGTATCGGTGATCTCACCACTCAGTGCCATCTCGAACATATCTAATCGCTTTACCAAGCTTTTATATGACTCCGAGCCCCTGTGTCCTGCTCCAAATTCACAAAATTGTAAAGTTATTGGATGAATTAATATAAACTTTAGTTACTTAATTGGCGTTCTTTAAAACAATTATGCACACATTGAAATATACATGCATACATGTGTATGTAGTAGTGAATATGTATCTGACTATTTTCCTTCCATAGTTCGCATCTTCTGTTAGTTCCTACCTTTTCTTGGCATTTGTGTTAAACAAGAAAGTTCACACATTCAAACGCAACCTGCGGGTCAGTGCTGTTTCAGCTTTTAACTATAGGCTTTTTCATGTTTTTGTTGTAGGTACATTAGGGTGGTAGTTAATAAATCAAATGAAAGATTTTTTCTCTCTCACCTCTTCAATCGGTAATACTACGGCCACAGATATCACATATAAGTTTTGCTCCCGATTGGAGACGGTTAAGGCGTGTCGCAAGGGGGGTAAAGGCTTAATGCTTCTATGGAGACTGAAAAAATTAAAAAAATTTTTTTTTTTCATTTTATACCCAATTGGGGACCAAAATTTATATGTAATATCTTCAACTATAGTAGCATCGACGTAGGGTATGAGGCTTAGGAAACCTGATGTAAGGATTTGCTGCCTACATTTAAGGACCTCCCTAAGGCACCTACTAATTGTAAATTTGTATTCTTTCGGTTTTTTTTTTTAACATTGCAGCTGATTCTCGTGTTTGTCACATTTAACTGTCAACTAATTTATGGCACAAGCGCACAAGAAAGGCACGTTAATTTAACAAAAAACTACATGGGGAAGACCAATACTAAGTATGTACCCGAAACCCTGCAGGCCAAGCGTAAGCGCAAGCGTCGGCCAAGACAACAACAACAACGCCGCCAACAAATACCTGTCGGGCATTCGTGGTTTTGCTAGCATCAAAGTTTTTAATTCCTTTATTTTTGAACAAAGGTGCATCCAAACCTACAGACGATATAGCCACATGCATAGCAATACACGTGTGTGTTTCAGTATTTTTTGTCGCCTGCTAAACCAATGTTCGCTGCAGTGAACTAAAATTCCTTATGCGATCGTAATCACTTTTGTCTTTACGGCTTATGATTCTGTTTATTATTATTCCCAATTTCTTTTGGCGTCAAGATACAGCGAGTATTGTGATCATGTTTTTTTTTCTTATTTCTTTTTTTACTAATTTTATTTTATTTTATTCAACTTTATGCTTAATGCTACTCGTATAATCCAGGCATTTGGTTTGTTTTATTGGTGATTCCATTCTTGTTGGCTGGCGCTGATAAGATCGATGTGTAGATCGCCAGAGAAATAGTAAGTCAGATTTTTTTCCTTAATTTTACGTTCTTTTTTAACCTCTCTCTCTCTCTATACGCTGAGTGGAGTTATTTAAATTCTTTAATTTTGAATTATGTTGCTTGCGTGACAACTTTTCTACCGCTGCTGCTGCTGCTGCGTTGATCAGCTGCATTCCTGTGACATTGCACGATCACNCAGATTTTTTTCCTTAATTTTACGTTCTTTTTTAACCTCTCTCTCTCTCTCTCTCTCTCTATACGCTGAGTGGAGTTATTTAAATTCTTTAATTTTGAATTATGTTGCTTGCGTGACAACTTTTCTACCACTGCTGCTGCTGCTGCGTTGATCAGCTGCATTCCTGTGACATTGCACGAGCACTTCACCGGCCCGGCCGCATGCGCATGCGTGGTGAGTTTACGTTAATTGCCCGCCTGCAAACAACTCAGCTCATCTTCACGCAAATATGCCTTGATGCTGTAGTTGCATGCATCGCACGCAAGCATCACCTCGAGAATTGTGTCATAAATTACAAGCGCATGAGCGTGCAGTCTGCCCAACTAAATGACTGTGAAGCGTCCAGCCACAACGACATCACTAGCCGGCCTCAGTGTGGCGCGTAATAAGGTGAATTTCATGGGTTTTCGTTTTTCATGCCGCTGGTTTGGTTCTTAGCCTTCTTCGAACCCATCTTTTGACAATCAAAAATTATGGTGTGTTGAATTTTTATTGTCGCTTGATGATATTGATTTGTCGTTGTTGTGATTATTGTTGTCATTTTGTTGTTCTTTAGTTGGATTTCTTGTTTTATTTGCTTTTAACTTGTTTGTGCTGTTGTTTTTGTTGCTGTGTGTTAAGCTGTGTTTGCTGCCTACTGCAAACCTCTTTTTGTATTTTTTTTTATAGTTTGTTTATTGGTTTTTATTATATTGTATTATGTTTGTTCGTCTACTTTTATGAGTATCTTTTCGACCTCTGTCGCATTGTTCGCATGGTGTATGTTGTTGTGTTGCTTATTTTCTTTGCTCCTCGCAAATTGATTAATGCCATCATGTCAACATGTTTGAGAATTAGTGTTTTTAAATTTGTTTTGTTTCTCGTTTTCTTTCACTTCATATTTTTGGATTTTATCATCATTAAAGTCGGGTGCTTAAATTTTTAATTTACGACAAGATAATTGAGTAATTTTTTAGAGGTGTGCAAGGAATGTGGAATGAGATAGAGGAGCTGCCATGAGCTGGCGAAAAACAGAGGTCGGGTGTATTCAAAGCTGAATGAACTGAAGCAAAATAAGGATTAAACAATCAGCATTGTCATAAATAAAAGTGTAAATAAAAATTAAGAGATTTCTTGTAACCCGAAAAAACACGAAAAACAAATATTTAATATCGCAGTAAATATATCTAGTCAAATCAGACACTTAAATATCAAGTTTAAGCAAGCAAGCGCCTTATAAAAGGCGTTACATATTTTCAATAAAAAGTACACCATCCATTCATTAAGTCTATATTTTATATAAAATCTTCAAAAATTTTCTTTCAGTGTACCCTCAACAAGTAGCCAACAAAAAGCACTTTCTTGTAATTTATGCTCTAGTCATTTTCTCTTTCACATTCGCAAATCTCATTACGCAAAAAATTATAACGTTTGTGCTTGAGCTATGCGTATGTAAGTGACTGCTGCGAACATAAATACTCGCTCAAACAATTTAGCAATTACATGTGGTTCGTAAAGCATTTAATATTCACTATTTCCAGACAATCGCCAGCTGTAATGAGCTCATAAAATTTTTGTTGTGAAGTAATATCCAATGTGGCTGTGTCGATGATGGATTCACTTGGGGAAAATGAAGTTTTCGTAAAATTTATCTGAATACGGGCGTAACCGCATTGCCGACGGCAAATATTTTTGGTAATAAAATAACGATTTGTATAGGCTTTATACCGACTTACGACTTATAGCGCAGAGAACTATTTATAATAAGTTAGGCGGCTGCTCAACTGATTTTTTTTTTAATTACTCACTTAAGCCGCCTTTAAAATCTATCAACATGCTACGGCGAAAAGATCCTTCGACTCGGATACCGTTAGTGGACAACGAAGCCAAGAGCGCCCAAGACACAAAGTAAACCTGTCTACACCTACAGGGCAATTTTTTGTAAGGCAATTGAAGGACAGTAGACAAACTATTGAAAGATTTTGTTTATTCTGGCTCGAAGGACTCCAAAAAGCTCCCTTGCCAACTTTCATGGTGAAAAGCTCTTTTCAGGGAAAGCAGGTTCAAGTTGTTCGCACTGCTCCAGCAGTCGTAATGGCTGGGTGTGAAAAGCGCTGGCATGCCATTCAAGAGGTCCTAGGTTCGATTACTCGGGTAGCGGAATATGTTTTCTTTATTAGTTTATTTTTTCCTTTTTTAATTTAAACTTTTTGTTTTTAAATTTAATTTTCCTATAATTGTTAGAATCTGTTGTTTTAAAGAGAAAATAATATATATGCACATATTTTTTAACGTGATTTATGCCGAATTTCCACTAGGCATTGAAATGACAAAAAATGTATGCCTTCAAGACAAAGACGGTAATCCGCTTAGGTGGTGAGGCCAATCCGGTGCATATGAGAGCGCAGGTGGCTGTGACCGGCTAGATACTATCAAGCTACTTGATGTTGGCTTTATTCAAAAGATGTTTGCGTGTCTTTCCTGTTAAAGGAATATCCAAAACATTTGGCCCCCTTCCCCGTACAGACTGCATTCTGAGTTTACCTACTCTGTAATTGAAGGTTTCGTTGAGAACCAACTGTTAGGTTCAGTAAGGACAGACGATTGGATGGGGCCCTAATGGCCGCCTGACTAACTGAAAATATAGCTATAAAGGCGGCTTTCAAACCCTTTTTAATGTTCGATCCTGCACAGGTTGAGACTGCTAAGTAGTACCTCATCCTGAACGACTATGGAGTTAGGTGCCTGGTCCATAGGCACCCGCATCTGCTTCGCCATCCATCTTTAACCAAAATATTTTTATATAGCGTGTTCTTCTGAATAGTACCATCAGATAATTGCATTTGCAAATTCCTTGAAGTTGGACAAAAATATGGAGTTGAGTCCACCTCAGGAGCGACTGTAAGGCAAGGTTTTCGGCCACCAGACTATAGAGCCGTGAGTTACAATCAGTCGGGCAATCATGCAGTAAAGCCAGGGAGCTTAACTAAGATGGTCTAGATGGAAATTCTAATTTAGTCTCTTATCTATGGTAATTCCAAGCTATTTGATTTCGTCGGAGTATTCAAGGGTAGCCGAGCTAAGGTTTGGCTTGTTGTTGTTGTGTTTGTTGCAGTTACTTAGTATTGCCTATATCGGCTTGTCCCGAAATCGCTGTCGTCTAGCTCAACTAACGAGATACCCCGGAAATGTGCAACTCCGACTGGGTTAGGCCATAGGGATAGGGGTGTTGGTTGAGTGGGGTTTAGGGTGCATGCGAAGAGATGTCTACTGTCGTCAGGTGTCTCTCCGCATGCCGGGTACTAGTTGGGCACATCTGCATCTAAGGTAAGAATTCAGCCTGCTGCAGATGAAGCTCTGTCGCGTTCACGTCAGATGGTTGTGTACCCAAAACGGCATTCACAGGTCGGGAGTTGGTGTAAGTCGTTACTGACTCCCTGTGAATGCAATTTATGACCTGTCGGTATGCCTTCTGATGTGCCTTGGCGAGGCCTCTAGTACCAGCAGGTTTCTGTTCGGGTGCGCATGTCTGTGACACCCTACAAGGAATTGCTTACAGAGCATTGTGATATGCTCTCTGATGGTGGTGTGGCGATATCCCAAGGCATCCGGTGGCAAGTCTGTAGTTTCGTTCACTGCGTCCTGGTGGTCCCCGGCGACCATACGGGCGCTGCATTGTTTAGTACGGGTCGGCTAATTGCATTGTATATTTCTAGCAACGTTTCTTTGCCTTTGCCCCAGGTTTTGCCGGCTAGCGATTTCAAAAAAAGAAAAACAGGGTTTAAAAATTTTATAAAATTAAAGCAATATTTCTTCACTTTAAGGCAATCAAATCTAAAAATTACAACAAAATTAAATTAAAAAATAATTTTTCTTAAAACTAATGCTGGATTTCCACTAGGCATTAAATGGCAAAAATGACAAATGACAAGGTCGGGCATTAAAAAATAATCGTGTCATTACATTAAAAACATAGTCATTAAGTTCATTTCCACTTGGCATTTTTTTAAAT
>NW_016169828.1:0-16776 GCF_001687245.7 Rhagoletis zephyria
TTTTTTTTTTTTGGTTTTGGGGGAATTGTTTTCAACTAGTTTTTAATATGTAAAATTTATTAACAACCGATTTCATTAAAAAATGGTATTTTTTTGTACTTAGAACTAAAAAATTTAATATAAACAAATAAACTAATCGAGCTCAAATGTTCTCTTGCAAGTTTGATGCGCTTTCAATAGAAAAAGTTAATCAAGTCGATTGAAAAATTAAGGCTCCAATGAATTATGAACAGTAAATTCCAGCTTTGAACCACCGTGCGCTGTGGTGTATGCGCTACCATTTCGCAGGGTTGGGTTGGG
Organism: Rhagoletis zephyria; assembly: GCF_001687245.7. NCBI lineage: Eukaryota > Metazoa > Arthropoda > Insecta > Diptera > Tephritidae > Rhagoletis > Rhagoletis zephyria. Next base: position 301 of record NW_016169828.1, read on the forward strand.
TTCGAGTCTAGTTTCGGACTAACATAAAAAAAACTATAAAGCAAACAAGTTTTTTCTATTAGCGGACGCCCCTCGGAAAGCAATGGCAAACCTACGATTGAAAAACGGCTACTCATAAAAATACATTAGTATGGGATATAAAGTCTTATCGACAACAGATACTACTTAGGCCGCAGTAGGCAATTGAGAAGCAGAGGTCCTCGGGATGTGCAATTGGTCTAACCCCCATAAAGGAGAGAGGTAAACCAACCAATACAAAGAAAAAAACCAAAGAAGGAATCAAATACGAAAAAATGCTCTTAATACTTACCGTAGACTTTAGAAACCTCGGTAAACTCAATGGATTTAGTATATCCTTTGGTTCTGCTTTTTATTAAATAGCATCACATTCGCTTGTCAGTTTGGGTCCAGACTAAAAACTTTGCAAAATTCTAGCGAAGCTGCACCGATTGTTCATCTCAGGTGAGTACATTTCCTTATGCGCTTGGTTCATACAATGCTTTCACCGGAGAGACATTCTGCCAATAATAAGTACGGCGCTGAGCTTGGAACCCGTCATAAACCGGCTTCGGAAGTTCTTCAGTTCTGCTCAGCGAAAAACAACGTTTATAAATGTAAAGATTTCCGCTTTTACATTTTTTTAAAGATCCATAAGATTTTTTCATTTTCGTTTTGGGCGCTGTTTACATATTCGTATTAGTTTTCGCATTCACTTTACAGTTCGCTTTAGTTTCGGTCTTCGTCCCCGTAATGTATCCGTATTAGTATTCATATTTCACTTTGCATGTATTCGTTGTCATTTCTATTCATCCTCGACTTCGTTTTGGGATCCTCTTAATATTTGCTTATGTATTGTTATTAGTCTTCGCGTCCACTTGTTCGTTTAAGCTGCTGGGAAGAGGCTTTCTTGAAGAGCTTGATTATCACTGAAGGCTCTGATTTGATGTACCGTTTGGATGCCATTCCGACACAGTTCCATCCCAAGTCTAGGAGCCGTCGGATTTCTAGTTTTTTAATAAGTTCCGCAAAGAGTTTCTGGATCTCTCCATTGAACCCATTTTGGAAAGCCATTCCTATGAATATCCTCTGACTTTAGTGCACAAACATCATCATCCCATTGAACTTTGGGATATCCATACTTCGCTGACGAGAGAACTTCGTCCAGAAAGTATCCTCCCCCAAGCATTGACATTTTCCTCCACCGAAGTAGTCTTCTAGATATCATGAAAAATTAATGATCTAACTGAGTCCAATTATTATTTCGCCAACTCCATTCCGTATGGTGATAGAGCACATAGCGCTCACTCAACATCAGCAAAGACCTGCATTGTGTACTTCCTTACTTCCAGCCCCTTTCAATATAAGTTAAAAGGTCATAAACGTCCGAAGCCGGCATACAACTTTTATACGATTTATAACATCAAGACGCATAGCACAAATTGGATGAAATGCTCAACCAAAGGCTTGATAGAAGTCTGAGTGAGTAATAAGCTGACTGTCCACCAAAAATTTGAATTTAAGGCAGATCTTATTCGCAGTATGAAGGTGCAAGATGAACCCTAAAAACTATTATTTGAGCTCCTATAAGCATTCTATTCTTCATTTAAGCCAGTTGTCTTGAAGCCAGCAAAAGAGGAAACCTCACGGAATGAGTGTGAAGGGGTTGTGTCTTGTCACTCTTCGTCCGAATCGGAGCCGCGCCTTAAGCTTAAAATAGACATAGGGATGGACGCCAGTTAGCAGCAGTGATGATTTAGGTCTGTCGTGGTTGCCGGCAGTTCGCCTGCTGCGCATTTCCAAAGATGTTCCTCATAAGGCATATGTATATGACCGACCAGTACCTCAGTAGTATGAAGAACCATACTAACTTTTGCCTCCCTCACAGATAAATCATAGTACCTCGAAAGGGTTAATTGTATGGATATATGTTTAGAACAACTCTTGACCTGGAATTATCAGAAATCTGTAATATTTGCAGCAGATTTGTGTGCAAACTTATCACATCATTTTGGCCTAATGCAAGGAATTTATGAACCTACAATAACAACAATTCTCTCACATAAAATCCAAATGCTGCGAACTTACATTGCTGCATTTTGGTTTTATTGTTTAATGATGTGTAAAACACAATAATTACATTATGTCAACGCATCAAATAACAACGAATGTAGAATGTATCCAATTTCATTTCATTTTAATATTATAATATATGTCTCATTTTCTAACATTTCAAAAATTTGTGTCTTTGTTATATTAAGACGTCAGTCATTGCATCATTGTCTGTTTTAGGCAAATACATACAGTCACGAACAAAGTATTGGCACAGTGAATTTTTCGCAATATATGCCAAGTTTGGTATTCTATTTTATCTGCGATAATTTTTTATAAAAATATAGTTCATTCTACACCAAAAAAGATAAAAATAAAATCTCAAAACTTGGTGCAAAACTCAGGAAAATTCTATAAATTTTCATACTAATTCGCCACTTTCTATTCAGATTTTTTAGAAAAATTTAAAGTATGCAGTTTTATAGCACATTAAATTTTAGTATAACAAAATGCAAGTTTTAAGTCGCTAGAAAATCACGTTGATTTTTGGGAATTTTTTTAGTGAAGGTGGTACTCATTTTCTCCATACAAAAAATAATAGTCGCATATATTTTGTATGGAAGAACCTGGGTGAAAAAATATTAAAAATCAACGCGATTTTCTAGCGACTTAAAACTTGCACTTTATTATACTAAAATTGAATGTGCTATAAAACTGCATACTTTGAATTTTTCTAAAAAATCTGAAAAGAAAGTTGCAAATTAGTATGCAAATTTAACGCACAAAGTTTAGTGATTTTTGTTTTAGGTTTTTTGGTGTAGAATGAACTATATTTTCATAAAAAATTATCGAAATAAACTAAAATAAAAACCTTGGCATTTATTGCGGAAAATTCACTGTGCGAATACTTTTGTACGTCACTGTATGCACGAATTTACACATGTAAGTACCTCATGTATGTGCTTATGACTTGGTATTAACACGAGTATTTGTGGTTTCTTGTACTGCGAGTACATTTATCTTTGTCTTGTCTTATTAATTTACTTTCAAGCCATTAAACTTCATTTACAAAATCGCAAATTTACTAATATACTTACATACATACACATATACATACTATGTACATATTCATAATTATTTCTGAAGGGCCCAAAGTGTTAACTATTCATATAATGGAATTGTGGCTTTATTTGTTGACCTCAGCATTGTGGCAAAAGTCAACAAAAACGTGTTGTATTGTAATTTAGGAAATTTACTAAAATAATCAGATATTTACACATGTCAGTCGTCAATGCATCAAGCTCTACATTTCTTGAGCCTCGACATTGGGTTATTAAATAATTATCGAAATAGGAAGAAAATATTTTATAATATGCATATTGCATTATAGCAATTTAGAACGTGTAAAATTACATTTAAAATGAAGTGAAAATTATATTTTCTTAATTGGCGAATAAATACACACATACCTACCGAATATATGTATATTGGTAATATTGTAACTAATATTGTATTGTATTGTAATATTGTATTGTATTGTAGAGCGTTACAGAATGCTAGAGGCGAGTTACTCAGCCAGCAATGAGTTGATTCAGTGAGCTGACTACCAGGAATGTGCCGAACAATTCTGGCTAAGAAAGTTACAAGTCGTTTTTAAGACAAGAGAAAGACAGTAGGCAAAATTGTTTGAAAGACTTTGTCTATTCTGGCCCGAAGGTCTTACAAAAAAATTAAAAATTTAATGCAATTTTTAGAAACATATTTCTTACTTTCTAGTTAAATTTTTTTCTCTTTGATTTAGTTTTCTTTTAATCCTTTATTTTAATATTTGAAAAGAAATATATATATTTTTAATACTAATACTTTATATTTGTTTTCTTTTTTCTTCTTTAATTTCAATTTATTTTATTTTTTCAAGGGAATTATATCGACTGGCTGCTGACTGCCGTGTCTTTAAGGTGGATAATAGGCTGATTGTCTCAGGCAGCATTGAAATGGTAATAAAGTCGAAAATATGTATTCTGGAATTGGCGTAGATCGCTGTCTTCACTGAGTCACGTGAAAACCTCTGTGCTGGGTTCCTGAACAAGGCAATATCGAAGGGAACGAGCAGTCGAGACGGCTAGACACTAATGACCTATGGATCAATCGTTACAACTGTGATATCTTATGATCCTTATGACCGAGACTCAATAAGAGTCATATTGAAGTACAAATGATGCTAAACAAATCTGCAGGAAGTGATCTTACCCGCGTCATCATAGCGCACTGTGATGTAGCACCAAGGCTCCAGCGATGGGGTATACCAACAAGCGCCCCCTGCTTCTTGCATGTTCTTGTTGGCATGAAGATAAAGAGGAATCGATTCACCACTTCCTATGTCATTTCCCAGCTATACAGGCAAGGCGTCTTAAGAATTNAACTATCGGAGCTCCACAGCTTCATCAGGAATAGTAAATGGTTTAAAAGACACCATACAGACAATATTAAATATCTTCAGTTAGAAGGATGTGCCTCCATATGGCACTCATAGTGGGCATACACAAAGAGCAAGTTTGCTTTCGAGTGGAAGCATGACTCATTCCTAATCGCCTTCGTAACCCAACTTGACTTAGTTTCTTTTACAAGAATGCTCACGCCCATGGCCTTTACCCGGGAATAGTTGACTCAAGCTAACAAATACTGCACCTTTGAACCTGCTCTTTAATCATCAGCATGTGTTGAATATGCTCCGCTTCGTCTAAATTTATCCCGCTTTTACAAATATGATGCGTTTTGGAACGATGTATCTTCATGCGTTGGCATCATTACAAACCTTACTTTAAACTGAAAACAATTGAAGGCGATACTAAACTTACAATTTTATTTCTCTTAATAAAAGGCTTCCGGAAAGTAGCGTCTGCCCTTCAATGCTGATTTAAAGCTGTGCTACACTAATATGCCGGTCAACACCAAGACGTATCGCACAAAAAGTACCATCTCACAAGGGGCATAAACAGAAAGTAAGTTTCTAACGTTTATATGAGTTTCCACTTACCTCTGGCGGGTACCAGAAAAGAGTTCGCCAATAAATTAATTTATTATGAAACTAAATCGAAATCTTCGTTGAGGCACATTAAAAATTTTTCATTTTTTTGAGTGCTTTACTTCGGTGTTTTATTTCTCTCTTGATTAACAGTTAATTCGCATTAGTGCCTTACATGCGACATATTGTATCTTATCAGTAAAATTCAAAAGTATATAGCAGTTTTCTGTTCTCAAACTCACACGCCATTTAAGTAAGCCCAACAGACGTTAAGACGGTGGTAAATAAAACCAAAACGGCGACATCGGAGATATACCTATTGCGTTGCTCAAGTGAACAATGATACTCTTAAGCGTGAATAAGGTGAATGCGATGTTACAATAGGAAGATTGCATCTATGAACTGAAAGCTTTTACGGGCAGGAAAATACCCTCTAAAAGCCAAGTAATAAAAAAGGTTACAGGCAGCGACTAGGGGATGAAATCGGAGAAGTACTTAAAAATTATACATGCAAAAAGCTTTAGAGAATTTATGCATTGACACTGTAGCAGAGGTAGTAGGCAGGTAGTTTAAAAATTGAAGAAGATGTTGATTTGAGCTAGTTGGCCGGAGTAAATGGCGGCATATGTGCAACTTCACTTTGGCATATCCTCCCATGAGATTTGACCGTCAAATTGCCATGTTTATACAGCTACTTGGCTGTGAAGACGGAAATAGAAATGCTTTGGGGCAGGGGTAGACGAACTTGTGCATATCGTTATTAAATTTAAATTGTTGCTTCAAAAATGTTGCTTCGTATTAGAGGCTAAAAATTTCGATTGATTTTATATATATTTAAGTGAATTATACAATGGTTTTATTTCTGGTAAAAATGCCTGAATGCTTAGCAAATGTATAGTGATATTGGGCAAGCGTCAGTCTATTATTATATACATCAAAATATAAATATTTTTAAACAGGTGATTATTTTCAACTTTACTCCCGTGTAAGTAATACTTCCAGTTTAGAAAAAAAAGGAAAAGAGGTTGATATAGCAGTTAACTAGGAAAAGGCAAGGTGTACGTACCATCTGGCAACAAATGTCAGCCTGGAGACTAAGCGCAAAATAACTTTTGTCCACAAGGTCTACTTTGGGCTCTATAAGCAGCTGAAAAGCAGAGCCCTTTATCGAGGAAAAAAAAATTACGCACTTCAAATCTCATCATGCCCGTCCTCTTACATATATGGCGAAGAAACATGGACGTTGCCGAACATAGATGAGAAAGCTTTGCAGAGATCAATTCCGCGCAAGATCTATGGTCCTGGTTGCGAATGCGCTTGCTTAGCCAACGAAAGAAAGGGCGCCCAGGAACACAAGGGGAGGTACAAGTGCAAGTTATACTCGGGATGTATGTACAACCGGCGCAACCTCGGTAAGGAGAGAGGCAAATGGCAAACCAGGTTGTGAAAACTCGTAGTTGTGACATAACAATAGGCCCACCACTCAGGGAGTATGTGTGCCCCTGCGCCACAGCTACCTACGGTCAAAAGAAAAACATCTGAAATAAAAACATTTTTATTTTTAAATATTAGGGGTTTAAAAAAATTGTTTGTTTTTTATCGCAAGAAATCGATAAAATTTTAACTTTGACTGAGCGAATTTAGGGACTTATGTATATGCGTAAGTTTCAATATTTTGTCAAATTTATCAGATTTCCAGTCAAAATGTTAGCAATATTTTTGCGATATAAACAATTTAATCAATCCTTGGTAGCTACCCAAAAAATTTCTCTAAAATTTTTGAAATTTTCGTTTATAAATTTACGTTATTAAGTTTCGATAACATGTCAGATTTATCAGATTTCAGGTCAATGTTTTGGAAAATTCGGTTGATAAAAAAAAAATATATATATTTTTAAATCCTCGTAGCAGCTCTTAAAAATTTGTCAAAAGTTTTTGAAGTTTTCGTTTATGGATTTATATCAGCATTTTTCAATAACATGGGAATTTATCAGATTTCAATTAAATATTTTGAAAAACTTAATATTTTTAAACCCTGGTAGCGACCCCTAAAAATGCGTTAAATTTTTTTTAAGTTTCAATAACATGTAAATTTATAAGATTTCAATCCAAAATCCTTGAAAATATTCGTGATTTAAAAAAAAGTAAATTTTTTAATCCCTAAAAATTTTGGAAATTTATATTAGTAAGTTTCAATAATATGTCAAATCTATGAGATTTCAAGCCACAATTTTCGCGATTTAAATAAACAAAATTTTTTGAAATTCTCGTAGCGGCCCTCAACATTTTTAGACATTTTCGTGGATATCTTTATTTTGTACGAGCTTTGAATATCGTAAATATAGATTTTCATACACATCTAGACATATTTATCGCTAACTTACTTATTTTTCATTGATGGATAGCTTATTATCGATATATGAAATCTAGTGCGTTAGACTTGCATGTGTAGAAGCTTCGATCATTTTTGCTTTTCTAACAAAGCTTATTTAAAAATTTATGTAGTTTTTGTATAGACAAAAAGCTTACACATACCATTTTCAAACCAATTAAAAGCTCGTTAAAGTTCAATTGGACAGAAATGCGTCCGAGTAATATCATCTACACATACTTTTTAATTGAGATATAGGTGCATTTGAAATTGCACTTATATATATATTTTTAAATACATATGTATGTATATGTATCTATAACTTCGACATACACAACACAGATACTTACACACACACATATATTAAAGTATGTGCGCCACGCGTGTGAAAATTTCCACACAACAACTTTACGATTGGGTTTTATTAACTGGCAGAATTTTGCTGCAAAGCTGCACAAACACACTCATATTTCATTGCGCAATACTACATACATATATACAAGCATTCATAAATACATTCGCATAGCAAAGCTCTCTGGTACTTTCAATGCACTACACCGCTTGCACGACCACTTGTTTGGGTGAACAAGCCCCAATGGTACTCGAGCTTCAGTGATTTCCAATTAAATTGAAATCAATTCAATATTGCACAGTTCAGTGCATTTAAAGTGAATCTGAGCGGTGGTCAGCAGCCAGCCAGCCAGCCAGCCAGCCAGCCGGCCAGACACCTAGGCAAACCAACGAACCACCAACAACACGCTTGTGGGTCACAAAACATTACAGGTCAGCATGCATACATATACTTACACCTAAACTTATGTACATGTCTAGCAAATATTTACAACTGCAACACACACCTAGCACCTACCAACCAACACCCAACACCCAACACGCCCAACACGCTCAACACGTCGCACCCCATTTGTTCCAGACGAGCGCCTTGCAATCTGACAGCCGCACCACCACTCGCCCATTAACTTGTGAATGTCCGCACTGACTGCCCATTAACTTGGTTGTTGGGGCCAATGGAAATTTGAAGGGACAGCGACAATTGCTGCAATTTCTGCAACATTTCGCAACACCACAGCACAATGAAAGGCTGCGGAGAGTAGGTATGTATGTAGGTAGTTTATGGCGAGAAAATATTTGTAGTCTATTTGAAGGCCACACACATACTCCAACTTACCGGCCGGCTAAAATGGGTTAAACATCATAAATAATTTGATTAGCACTAATTGAGTGTGTGTGCGAGAGCTGCATAGCGTTTGTATGTTCACCTGTCAACGCCTTCAGAGTACGCACACAAACTCACGCAACGTGTCGCTGTAAGTGTTGGCGGAATGAGCTCGTTACGAGCTTCCTTCCTTGATTGATTGACAGCGCGCAGGTACTATTTATATACATAGCTACCAGTTCGCATATTGGTTGGGGGGGGGGAGGAGTGGCGCAATCTAATAATTATTTACTTTGCTGTTATCAAAATATTGGGCTTAGTTGCTCTTTGTTTATTAAATTATTATCAAAACTTAAATCAAGTGGAAATTTCGGATAGCGCCTGTAGCTGTATGAGATTCAATTAAACTATGACTAAGATCAACGACCTCGGAAGCGAAATTATTATAAGAAAGACTCATGCATTAGGAAACTATTAAGATGATTTCAAAAAAGTTTGGCTGGCTAACTTTTTATGGCATGAATAAGATGAAAAGGACTTGGACAATACGTGATTTCAAGAGAACGGTGTATGAAACAATGACCCTATTGCGAACATTACGATATTTGATGCGTTTGTCCAGTCCTCCTGCCTTTTTGGATAGGTGAACCACTGGTTTGGTTTATTAACTCTAGCGTTATTCTCCCATTCGCACGAATTTAGCTCTTCTTTTCAGCCAATAAAGCGATCGAAGTCATTCCGCCTTGGCTTTTATGGCGTTATCTGATCTGGTTCAGTAGATGCAAATTTTTCTCAATGCATAAAGTCTGTACTCTGCCTTATATAATGTGTGTTTGATACCCATAGATTTTATCAAGACGGGTGCTTGCGTGTTGCGTACTCAGCATACAAACCGAAGCTTTCAGGGCGATTCTGGTTTAGATAGTAAAAAGTCTTTCGTAAGACAAATGAAGAAACGACAAATGGCAAGATAGTTCAAAAGTCCTTAGTTATTCTAGCACAAAAGTCTTAGAAATAAGCTCTCTCATTTACTACTCGTGATGAAACGGTTTTTTTAAGTGAAAGCACTTGTATATCATTTAGCTCGTGTTGCTCCAATAGTCGCAATGGCTATTCGAGAGATCCGAGTTCGAGTCGTCGGGCAGAGGAACTCTTTTCATGTCTGGGAAATTGGCATACGGTATGACGCAGAANCATACAAAAAGATCAGTTGAAATTCCTAGTCTCACCGCCTGAATGCCAATCGCACAATGGCGTGTCAGAATCCCCATCACTAGCCTTGAGAGGTAACGTGTTTAAAGGTTCCCTATAAAACATTTACTGCAGCAGGGAAATGTCTTCCTTTTCTTTTTTAAGTCACAAACTCGTGCTGCGAGCGACTATTCTGTCTGATATATCCGCAGGCACCGTGCTCAAAATATGTATGTTAAGCGCCAGTGTAGGTGTGATTCTTAAAGCTCCGCTAATTCCTGCTTTACAAACGTAGCCTTCTCTAGTGAGTATCACCAGACAAGGGCTCCTTGAAACAATATAAGCTTATATATGGTTTCCTAGAGCTAATGAATTAATTTGGGCGAGTGACCTCACCTTTTAACGATAGATCCCCTACAGCAGTACAAGGCAACCGACACCTTTCCTACCCTTTCCCCAGTCTTAGGCTTCTACGACACCGCCGCTGATCGCCCACCTATTTACCTGGTTCAGATAATCTGGAGCCAGATCAAAAAGGGTGTATAGAAATCGTCCCTTAACCAAAAGCTCCACATCATCTACATAGGCGATCACCCGACAGCCCACTTTTCCCAGTTTCTCTAGAAAGTCGTTTACAACTGCGATAGCGATCCGAAAATTGTCCTTAACCGGTTACAGAATCTCCCTCCTGAAGTACGAAATATCGCAAAGAAGTATATTTGACAGTACTTCGAAGTACGAAGTACAATAGCGAAAAAAGAAGTACTGTACTTCCGAAAGAAGTACAGTTGGTCACATTAGGCATATTTAATAACTCAAGTGAATATATAGGGGTGGGTCACAATAAATCAAATCTGGTCGCAGGGCAAGCGGCCTGTAGACCTACCTTTATTTACATGAAAACAACCATGACCATGTAGTACAATTTAGCCAGCGCCCGAAGGCTAACTGGAAGTACTCGTGTTTCTCTTTAAAGCTAAGATGAAAGCACAATTTTCGTTATTGGATGGCAAAAAAACGTCAGTTCCATGTCACCCTTGAAATACGTATTTCCTACAAAGCTTTTTTGACAAAAAAAAAATGTATCACTTAAAAAGCTAAACCAACAAATTTACCCTCAATTAGGAGCATTTACATTAGCGACCAGGTGAAATGCCTACTAAGTCAATAGGTAAATAACAGCAACAAATTTGGTAAAACAACAACAGCATAATCCCTTCTATGAAGCCAGAAGAATTGAAGGCGACAGTAAAGTTAAAACAATGAGCGCTGAGCCGCTTACTGACTTGTGCCACCCCAAAAGACTTCGTTGGTTGCCTAAATAATTTTCGGCTTAAAAAGGCAAACAAAATCAAACAAAAAATAATATTTTACGCTTTTTAATGTAAGTAGTCATAGCGCGTTGAGGCACAGGCTCATAGCAGACAGCGGCGGAAGCTCTTGGTAAACAATAACAGCAGCCAGTAGCAAAGTCAATGGATGGAGAATAAATGCAGACGAGGATAGCGACAAAGCTGATTTCTAAGTGAGTCTCACTGGCTGTAGAGGGTGGCGGGTGGCGATTGGGACCGGTTGATGCTCTCTGGTGTCAGTGTTGTCACAACGACAACGGCAACACTGAGGCTGAAGCCAAACGTCAAAGGCACTTTAAGCTAGCCAAATATTTAATCCATAATGCAAACAAAAGAAGGAATAAGAGGCGGATGGGCAGCTATTTATTAATGAAGCTGAACGCTGTAGCAAAAATTTGTCGCTAGCAGCGTTGCCTAAGCAAAAGAATCACAGTGAGTAGTAGTTTCCCTACTTTGTATCAATAATTTTCACAAAGTACTTATAATTGCAATCGATATTCCTTAGAAATTCATTCAAGTGCATTGATTTTTTTCGGCGCTGGGCATTTAGGGCGTTTACCGCTGCATCCCTTTGCAAGAGCTGGTGCTTTTTGGCCACATTTCATCAGCATCGCTGACAGTGGGTGTTTTTCTGATTTGTTGAATTAAATTACTGTAAAGTAAACAAATAATTATAGAGAAATGACAAAGTCTGGTTAGCTGGATGATTGAAGTGAGGGTTGAAAGTGAAAGGAGAATGATTGAATTAATGAGACTGGTAACAGATAATGGTACTGAAAATGAAAGCGAAAATGAACAAAAGGAAAGCGAACTGATGCCATAAGTAAGCAGATTATGAGACAATGATAGCGTTTGAAGCAACAGCAAGAAAGCGAGCGGACAATGGATACTGAAGTATAGCGATTGACGAGTTTTTTTTTTTTGAAAATGAGTATCAGGTATAGGGAATTTTAAAAATAAGGACATTGCTGCTGAGAAAAAGTGCTTCAGAATGAATGCAGTAAAATAAATATAAGGGAATTGGGTTATAACAATTTATTGGCTTAAAATATTGGCAGATTTTAATTTACCTTTGAGCATGTGCTTAAGAGAGTTAAGAAGACAACTCATCAATAATAATTCAACTTAAATTCGATGGTTTTTCGGCTCAGCTTCAGTAATAGGCAACTAACTTAGCGTTCCTTTGGAACCAGCCCACGTCTCTTAAAGATGACAGTGGTCCTGGGTTATCGCATTTCAATGTGTAGTGCCAAGCTGACGTAGATCCATTTTCATTAGTTCTTTGGTATTTTACCTTCTTCATTGTTTTCGTTTATGACTTCTATTACAACTAGGGATGGATTCTAGCCTTGATTTAGCCTGGCCCCCTTCTTTGACTATACTGAAGATCCCACCCCAGCCCATTGAAAAGTTTACTAATTCTCTCCTTTGAGACCTGATCCTTAAGGTTGTATGTGAGTAGAGCTAGTTTTTGCTTTTCCGGCTGGGCTCCCCAATACAAGCGCACTCGCTATAGAATGCTGTGATCTCAAAATCTAATTTCGATTCGAGTTGCGTTCGATATCGAAAGCCGCCATTCGAGCACTGGTGTATGGTTTTGGTGTTGCTCCTGATTTGATTTGAGATTTGGGCCTCCATGCAGGCTGACTCTTTATATAACAACTTAACGCGAAGCTGAAAATATAAAACGGAAAATAGTTTGCACTGGGATTGTCTTTGAGATGGATGTTGCCAAACTTCCCTGTAGCGAATCTGCTCCTAAATCAAAACCAGACGAAGTTAAATCTCCACTTTCTCACCAAATACCGCCGATCCGAATTTTAATACATATCGCTACATTTCTCAAACTTGCTTATGAAGGCTCGACTAGTCATCGCGACATTTCAACTGCACTTTTCCTTGGATGCTCTTTAGAAATCGGTTAATAAAATAGAAGCTGAAGCGAAGCATATCATAGTAAGACAAGTTAAACCATGAATGAAAAATGGACATCGGTTTCAAAAAACTACTAGCAATTATTTTAGCATTTACATAAATTCCTAGAAAAATCATAAACTCTGCATAAACTTGCAAATCATTAATTTAAATGAAGCTTTACTAGCTGCCAGCTAGTCGCACGTACATATCTTCACTGGTTCTGCCACAATGCGCACTGGAACTTTTGCAAAAACTTTTGAAATTCAATAAATTCTGTGGCAGTAAAACCATAATCGTTAATCATTTTAAGAATAATTAATTGTAAACTTTACGTAATGAGCCGAATGAGCATCATTAATAATAGCAGATGGTCGCGAGTTGGACGAACATGATTAACATCATTAGCCCGCTGAGAGTGCGCGAGGTATGGCCAGCGAATACGAAAATGGAAATTGATGGGGGTGAGGTGAGTAAGGGCAGGTGAAAGTGTGGGTACTCATTTCCGGCGAGAAGAAGAGCCAATGAGACAGTTGAGAATAAACGCTGCAATTACGACCGACACTGCACCGCATTGCAAAACAAAATTATTAATGAGCGTTAAAGTATGAAATCTGTGTTCAAAAGTGTTTAAAATTATTGCTCGTGTGGGGCTGGTAATATTGCTCAGAAGGTAGAGAAGTTGAACTACATTTACTTAATATATTCTCAAATAAGTACAACAACGGTTCATATGTATCTCCTATTATACATATTTAGTCTACCAGCGTTTGCACGCAGCTCCGCCCGCTGGAAATTCGGTTTAACGTTATGATTTCAAATGCAACAAAAATAAAAATAAATTGTATTACTGAAAGTAATAAATTTTATTCTTATTCTTATTGCTTATTGTATCGAGGCACTAGAATATGAACAAAGTCTCGAATTTCAACTAAATTGGTCTTGATTTTTAAACAGGTAACATATTCTTCAAAACAATTTTCGTAAAAAAGCTCTCTTAAGCATTTTTCGTTTGGCATCCATTTATTTATATTTTACTAAATTTAGTTTAATATTTAAATAGCTGGCACCCCTAAAAAAATATTTTTGAAATAAAGCTTTTTTCAAGATATTTCGTTTGTAAACAGGTGGCAACCCTCTTTAAAAACATTTTCTAAAGAAAGCTTATCTACACCACTTTCGATTTACATCCATATTGTAATACCCTCTATATCTTTTATTTATAAAAAAAAATAGAATTTGACTTTAAACCGCTGGCAACCCTCAATAAAATATTTTCGATGTACAGCTTTTTTCAACCTGATTCGCTTGCAATATACATATCATTAAAATAACTGACTAAATTCATTTACTTTTAAATAGGTGGCAACCGTCTTTAAAAATATTTTCGAAAGAAAGCTTTCTTTCACCACCTTCGATTCTCGTCCATATTGTAATCGAAACGTATGTATGTACTTTATATAAGCATAAACGGAATTTGAATTCTAAACAGGTGGCAACATCCTTCAAAATATTTTCAAAGTTAAGCTCTTGTAAACCTTATTCGTTGGCAACCCATATTGTAACTCTTCATTTAATTTATGAATAAAATTGAATTGAAACTTTTAAATAGGTGGCAATCATATTTAAAAAAAATTTGTAATTAAGATTTTTTTATACATATAGTTCGTCTGGCATCCTTATTGTTAAATATCGTTGAACTTATAATTTAACTTTTTAAGCAGGTGGCAACCCATTCCAAAAAATATGATAATATGTGTTAATCCAGAGCATAAGCTATCTGTATCTATGCCAAATTTTAGCCAAAGAAAGAGTAACAAACATACGCTCTCAATCATTTAATTTGTCAATAAATTGAGTTTAAATTTCCAGCTGGTGGCAACCCTCATCAAAAATACTTTCGAAAGACATAGAGCTCTCCTTAAAACTCTCTCGTTTGATTTTAGACTTATAAACATGTGGCAGCCCCTTTTTAAAGTAGTTTTGAAATCAAGCTTTCTAGGGCCTCTCTCATTTGACACTCATCTCATAATATTTCGTTTACCCGGTAAACTTAATTGACTTTGAAATTCTAAACTGGTGACAGCCCTCGTCAAAAATATTTTCGAAATAGGTGTGGATTCACTTAGACCTTTTCTCATGTTAAAATATTTTATGTTGCTACTTAATTTGATTAGGGATTTCTAAACAGGTGGCAGTCGCACTTAAAAATTTTTTTCAAATAAAGATTTGTTAAAACTCTATTGGTCGATACCTATACTAAAGTATTTCGTTTAACTTGTTCCTTAAATTAATTTTAACTTTTTGAACAGGTGGCAATCATCTTAGAGGAATGTTTCGAAATAAGTCGGATTACACTAGTTTCGTTTAATACCCACACTGTTGTGATATTTTACTTAGCTTTTCTATGAACCTAACTTTTTTAACAGGTGGCAACACCCATAAAAAATATTTTTGAAATAAATAGATTTGAAACCCCTTTGCCACCGACTGTGTTGTAATATTTAATTTAATTTATTAGTTAATTCATTTTAGCTTTTGAGAAAGTGGCAACTCTTTTTAAAGAATATCCTATATGCTAAGTCAGGATATAAGCTATTTGTACCAAATTTCATTGAAATCTATTTAGTCGTTTTAGCGTGAAAGAGCAGCAAACATACTCACTGACTCACTTGCTTACTCGCTCACAAGCTTTCACAATTTTAATATTAGTAGATTTATTAAAAAAAAATAAATAAAAATTTCATTTCGATTCATAAACATGTAACAACGAATTTATGTTCTGCTCTTCTATAACAAATGATCTAATACATTATTCAATTTAAACCTACTCACTACTACTACTCATTCAACTTCATCGTCAACAAGGGAAAGCTCTTACGCTTGCCATCATTTATTTATTGTACGCGAAAAGTAAAGACAAGTAAAGTAATTTTTCCGGCATAAATGCTATTTTCTAAAAACTTTCTCCTACACTTTCACTCAACTTTCTCTTCACTTCCGTTCAACTTGAGATTTTGTTATGAATTATCAACGAATGTCTTTGCCGATACGCGCCGCGCCCCTGCTCGAAGCGTATTCGTACATTTATTGAATGCCATGAAAAAAGTACCGAAACAAGTCAGATACTTTGCTGCTCCTAGTACTGCCCTCTATGCGGTGGACGGCAATTTGATGATGATGATGAGTTGCCAGTGAAGCGCATTCGCGCGTTAAATGACGCAGTTGATGTCAACAACAGCAAAAGCTCAGCAAAAAGTTGTTGGCCACGTTGCGTAGCACGAATGAGAGCGCGCACGTTCTTTCGATCGCTATTCGCCATTTCTCTAACACTCGCCGCACTTGATGGCTGCTAAAAGCCCGTATTGTTCGCAACAGTGTTGCCAGATTTTTTTTTTTT
>NW_016169829.1:0-16773 GCF_001687245.7 Rhagoletis zephyria
TTTATTTTTTTTTGTCGTGGTGGACCTTCCGCTGGAAACACCCATATTTAAAATATTTTATAATAATTCAACTTGAATTTACTTTTTAAAATAGGTGGCAACCCTCCTACATGTAGTTTAGAAATAAGGTTTCTTCAAAGCCATTTTGATTGATATCCATATCTATTTCATTTAAATTTGCAAGCCGGTGGCAACCCTATTCGAATTAGTTTCCAACTAAAACAATGTTAAACATTTTTCGTCTAACACCAATATTGTGATAGTTTTAAATTATCTAATTCCCTTTTATTTAAATTGAGTTTACTTTCTAAAACAGGTGGCAACCCTCCTACATTTAGAAATAAAGTTTCTTCAAAGCCATTTTGATTGACATCCATAATGTGCAATTAGTGTAAAATGTTGCAACGCTGTTCAAACTATTATCAAACTACAACCTCTTTTGTTTGACATCCATATAGTGATACACCTATTCTATGTACGTCAAACAATTTTATTGCCGAATGTAGGTGTCACCGAAAAATGTAAAAAGGCGACCTCTAGGTTCGGCCAAAACTCTGGGGTGTATGGCAAATTTGTTTTTGTTTTTTTTTTTTTACTTGTAAGGTGGTACGGTCTAATGTGCAAGCATATTTACATATGTGCATACGTTTCTCCATACGCAATTCACCAAGGCACACACTCTACTCTATTCGACTCTCTGCTCTCTGCCTGCAAGCATTAGCATTTGTCGTTATGGCATTTTGTGTGTATTGTCAGTTCATTTGCATGTGCATTAGCAACAAATATTTCATAAGCCACACACAAAATACTAAATAATGCCTTCGAAAAACACTATTTTCGCAAATGTATTTACTTATGATTCAAAAGCTCGAATTCAATTTATGGCAGACAGTACAAAAAGAACTGGGAGAAAAAAAACAACGATTTATTTGACATTTTCCGGCAAATCATTTGTGAATTTTCATTTCATTCTAGTTTTGCATACAATCGTAGTTTTCATCGATTTATTGCCCAATGGTGCAACGACAACAATAAAAAAAAGAGCATAGAAAATTTGCGAAATTGCCAAGTACATAAGTATATACACATTTAACTACACGTGTATGTATGTATGTGTATGTAAATCTGTACAAAACTGCACCCGCAAATTTTTCATGGAATACGGGCAGAATTATTGTTGCATGCCACCGAAATTGTGTTGCCTTTTTGCTGCAATGTGTGTCTAATATGTTGCAAGCAGATACATATGTACATATGTATGGATGTATATCCCGCATTCATATCCGTGCATGCATTTATAAACACATCCAGAAAATCATGCATACATTTACGGGGAAGTGCTTATGTGCGAGTATGTGTGTGTGCGTGCCTGCTTGCAATTCCGTTGTATGTTAATTTCCTATTGAATTTTCAATTAATTGCTGGCCGTTTGCATTTTCCATTGCAGTTCGTATCGCACAAATCACTAACATCCAATCATACTGCTAGCAGGAACAACAAAAACAACAACAACAACAACAACAGCAACAGCTACATCAACAAATCACTCGCTTTGCCATAGCAACAACTAACTGTCGAGGATTAATTTATGGCAATCATGCAATGATGGTGCTTTGGCGCTGGTGTCACAGCACGAATCATACAGAAAGTGAATGGTAAGTGCTCGTACATACATACTACAATATTTTGTTTGTTTTCGCTTTTTTTTTCGTTTACTTTTTTTTCGTTTTCAAATTGCCATATGTTCAACTTGACTCATGGCATTAGAATCTGGTCAAATAAGTAACTGTAACAAATGCATGTTGTGTTGTATGAATGCTGAAGGTATTATTAGCCCTATTCCCGAAATGATCGTGATTGACCTTAATTAATCTTTGCAATAGGTATATTTGTTACCAAATCTCCTAAGGAATTTTGATTTTTAATTGAAGCAAACTACGTTAGAAATAATCGTTTGACATGCCCTAAGGATCTTTAAAAATAAAGAAACTGAGCCTGGGCCACACTGGAGAAGTGAAACTTACGTGACATATCTATTTTGTCTCATAACCAATATACATACTTACATACATCTGCATTTGCTTAAGGTTATATTTTTTGTCTTTTTTCTAACTAGATCCCTACCTCTACACCTGTTCGTTCTAAGTACATTTATGTTATTCTGTTTTCCTTTATCTTCATTTTTATCTCTATGCTCTATCGATAACGAAATTGATAGTAACATCTAACAAGATATCGGTAACAAAACCGATAACAATATCCATAACAAAATTGATGACAAATTCGATAAAAATTTCGATAGCAAAGTCGATAATATTGGTATCAAAATCGATAGAAAATCGATAAAAATATCGATAAAAAAATCGGTAAAAATATTGGTAGCAAAATCGATAACAAAATCAATAAAAAATCGATAAAGAATTCGATAAATAATCGATAAGCATCAGCATCGATAACAAAATTGAAAAAAATATCGATAACAAAATTGATAAAGATATCGATAACAAATTCGATAACAAAACCAATAACAGTATCGATAACAAAATCAGTAAAAATGTCGATTACAAAATCGATAAAAGTATCGATTATTATTTCGATAACTTCCGAAGATATCGGTAGCAAAATCGATAACAATATCGATAAAAAATTCGATAAACAAAACGGATAAAAAATATCGATTATTATATCGATAAGTCCCTAGAATCCCAAAAATCTCTAAAAACCCAAAATATTTCACAGACTGAGTCTCTGTGTCTCCATCTATATCCTTTTCTCTATAATTACCTTTAGTATGTACATACATATGTACATATCGTCGTTTAAAGTGCAAAACCGCGTATGTGAAGTTGTAGAAATTATTTTCCAGAGCGTAAAAACACTCATATTTCAAAATGATTCTCTTTTTTAATAAAGCAATCGAATTTCGGGCTATTATATTTCAGGACGAATGGATAAGGATTGAGCCAAGAGCTTGTGTGAGCAAATCCAATTTTTGGCAGCCAATGTCAGTTACGCGGTTTTGCATGTATTTATGCATGTATCACAAAATGTTTAAAAACAGATAAAATATCGAGGTAGCCATCCACGCCTCTGTACTTGTGAAAACATGAGCTATGCATACATTTTATATCTTTGTACATTTGCGAATCAATAAAAACAAATTACCATAATTCCGAAATAATTCTTGAATTTGCATAATTATCACCATATTAAAGAATCGATTGCACTTTTATTGTCGAATAAATATTACTAAAGTTTATTGAAAAAATAACAACACCCAAAAAAGATTAAAAATAATAGCAATGAATTGATTAAAATAAATAAAAAAATAAAAAATTTGTGATGCAGGCACAATTGTTGTTGGCGTTGCAAATGTTGCTGTTGAAAAATGCCAAACAGCTATGTGTGTATGTAATTTTTAAAGTCGACATCAATGTTGATTTTGTTGTTGGTGACTTAAAAAATCAAAACCAGATTTTTTTCTAGATTTCCACTTCTCAGCTTAATCCACAATAGCAACAACAACAGCAGCAGCTGCAGCTGGCACGCCAACAACTAACTGCTCCAGCAATAGCAATTTGACTTTTGTCGTCGCTGTCGTGACCAATTAGTCGGTGGTGGTGAATGCAAACGCACACTTGTTGCTCGTTGCTGCTGCTGCTGCTGCTGCTGCTCACTGATTGTTGCAACTGCGGCGAGCGAAAATTTGCCAAAGCCATGGGCAAAACCAGGCAGCGAGCGGTCACCATTGCCACCGCCATCGTCACCGAAACAAAGGCGTGCCGTGCCACAGTGGCTGCTGCCAAATGCAACAATAACAACGCCAGCAACAACAATCACTGCAAACTGACGCTTCGCTTTTCTGCTGCAATCACATTACTGCCAAAAGCAATTGAATTAGGCGTCACATAAATCTTGTGTATTAGTAATTTGTTGTTGTTGTTGTTGTTGTTGTTGTTGGTGGCCAACAAATGGCTATAGAATAGTTTTAAGTTTTGAACATATGTATGTATGTACGTATGTACTTATATGTTGTAAAAAATTGTTATGTTTGCCACACAAAGTTGCACATTCAACGCTTGTCATAATTATTATGGCCCAAAACTAGAATTTCAGAGAAGCGAAAGCGAAAGCTCATATGAACACAATCTTACCCTGCGGAAATCTTCAACTAGTGCAATTAAATTTTTGGTTTAGGACAAGTAAGACTTCGATTGGACTACACAAAATGTCTAAAAAATTTTGAGTTTTTTTAACGAGACAAATAATCCTTATCCTTTTTAAAGCCTCTATAACGGTATGAGCATTGATCGAAAAAATTGGCCTTTTTTGATTTGGTTCGATTATGCACTTTATTATAAGTAGTTTATCAGGTAGTAAAGGGTAATGATGTATGAAAATTCATTTCGAATCGGATCCAGTATCGCAATATACTGATCTTTATATTTTACATAGTAAGTTATGTTGATTCTATGTAAATATTTAGGTCATATGGGTTATTTGCTCGACCTTTTACAGTATATTTTGCTTTGCTGCCTTTATGCTTAAGTGCACATTTAAGATACCTACCCTAAAATGCGCATTAGCGGCATTATTTTTAACATTTATAAGGAAACTCCTCCGATAGATGCATTCAACATACCTGCACATTGGCGATACCTGCCTTAAAAATTGTGCGACTAGTATCAATTATCAATGAAAGTATTACGTTTACCTGCACTGGCCCTACATTACCTAATTTTACAACCTTTTATTTATTTTGCTCATCTCGCAGAACAACGAAAATCAATTAATGTAGTTATATAGATAATTAGATAACATTCGGTAAAAATTTCGCTTGCAGTAATTTCTACATGGTAAGTGCTCCGCCAATATTTGATTTCATAGGGATTCGGATACCTTCCTCATTGAAGTAGTAAAGAAAATTCGCTTAAGTGCCTTTTTCGATTACGTGCACAAGTTTTTCGTGCAAAGAAGGATGGGCAGCTCAGCAAAATATACTGTATATCAACCAATTTTTATAATGTTAGAACCTTTAAAAAGAGCACGTTATGCGATTCACTTCCGAGTGAATTTCAATCAAAGCCACTCTGAATTTAAATTGATTGAGGTTGAAATTCACTCGGAAGTTAATTGCAGAACCTGCCTGATCGTGTTTATTGATAGAATCGGACTTTGGTTGATCCTCCACAATATCGCGCAACCCAACAGAATATCATACAGAGAGTTAGGTGTCTGCACTCTAAAATATTCTACAGGACTGGTTTGCCAGATGTCTGTAGTCTCACTATTACAAGCGCTGGATCCTGGTATATAAAATACTCAGTGATCGAGCCCGTGTGCCTTGTACGTCTTTACGTCCTTATGACCTGAGACCCGTATCAGGACAAACCCGAATTTTTCGAGAAAGAAAATTAGAGAGAAATTAGAGAGTATCTGTTTTCTCACTTTAACGCCCCCTTAATTGCAACGGATCCGCTCGCTCTCAATGTTGAGCTTCCAATTAAGTTTTTAAGGAACATCAGTTAAATTTTTTCTGAATTCACACCAGAAAAGAGCAATTTATAGTCCAGTAAATTACTGGCAGTAATCTACTTTCTTTAGGCCGCCCTCCATAATTTCTCTTTTAACAAAGGATGTTATATACCAGATGTTATTATGGCTATATTATCTATAAAAGCTACCATATTAATTCCATGGGAATATAGGTATATTACATAGTTAGTAGTTTTTTCAACACCGCAACTCATAGTAGCCGGCCCTCTCGGGATGCCTCTCACTGCTTATACGGACTTTCTTTTTGAATCTAATTCAACATGAATTACTCTAAAATTAAAATAATTATCCACGACCGAATACTGCAATCTAACTCTATTTCTGTATGCGCCTCTGGGACATATTGTTGTTGATATGCTAATGTTAGAGACTCTCACACAACTTGAGTACGAAAGGTATTAGGCTTATTAGTTTGAAATCCTTAACAATGACATGGCTACGGCTTCCTACTCTAGGAATAAATAGGTGCCATCTTTTGCAACCGAGCTACAAAGGAACACCCGCTTAAATGACAAAATACCTGCAAAACAACAACACAAACTCGGCTATTTATCCGAGTTATTATTCTGGGTCTGTGGCTATATATAAGGCAAAATTCGTTGCGTTGCTCGAGCAGGAATCGAATAACATCCAATTGTCGATGAAGGCGCGCCAATTGAAAACTTACAAATTACCTTGCAGGGTCTTTAAATTCATACTTGTGTCGTATGTATGTACATAAATATATACGAACATATGTACAGTACAATAAACGCTAATGACTTCGTAGTTTGCTACTTTTGTTTTTGTTTTTAAATATGAGATTTGCAGTAAGTTGCAATTCCATTAGCTTATGCTGTGTATTATATACATACATATGATTCTTTGCATCTACGTGTGCATATAAACACATTAAATAAATGTGCGATATGTGGCTTCATGCATACATACATATGTATGAACTTCTACTTACGTTCCGACGAATCAAGTCAAGCGGGCACTGGGTTTGTAGCACATTAACCTTGCACCGAGGCAAATAGAGTGCACTGCGCCCTCAGCCAAGCCACGTAATATATTGCATATATTCCTATGCCAGTTACAGTACTGAAATACATATCTACATATGTATGTATGTATAAATGTCAAGTTGCTGGTAGGTAGGGGTAACAACATTTTGGTTTAGTTTGTTGCATGTGTGTCTCGGTCTTAAAATGAATGCACTCATACATAATTCTTATCGATTGCGGGTGAAACTTTAAGTTAATGATGTTGCAATTAAATTTTATTTTTGTTATAACATAATTTTAACTTATGGTAAAAAAGAACTACTTTCTTGGGTTAGGTAGATACTGAAGTTTGCATTATTCGTTTGAATTGAAAGAAGTTATAAGGGGATATGAACGTATGTATGGATGCATGTGTAGGCAATGTACTTAGAAATAAAAATAAAAATAGTAGTACTTGCTTACATAAACGTTCAGGTACACAAAAGCTTTAATCCACTCAAGCTTTTGAGCTTGTTAATTTTGCTAGCACCCTTCCAACAGCCGCAAATGTTGAGTGATCAAAGCACTGGCGTGCCATTCAAGAGATCCGAGGTTC
Organism: Rhagoletis zephyria; assembly: GCF_001687245.7. Taxonomy (NCBI): domain Eukaryota; kingdom Metazoa; phylum Arthropoda; class Insecta; order Diptera; family Tephritidae; genus Rhagoletis; species Rhagoletis zephyria. Next base: position 7,138 of record NW_016169829.1, read on the forward strand.
GAATCCTCGGGTAGCCAATTTTTTCTTGTTTTTTTTTATTATTTTTTTTTGTTTCTAAATTTAAATTTCTTTTAAGTTTTAGATATTACTGTTATAAAAAAAAAAGAAAATTTTAATTTAATTTTATTTAATTTTAAGAAACTTACAGCCGATTTCACCAGCGATTTAAGTTGAAAATTATTTTTTATTTTCTGACAATTTCCATATAAAACTCAAAAAATTAAAATCTTTTTCCATTTAAATTGCTTTCAATTTTAAAATTTATCAGACCGTTAAAATCTAAAATGACAAATTTTCCGAACGAAGTTGTGTCATTTAAAATTTTAACAGACTCATAAATTTAAAATTGATTGGTGCAACCGGGCATTAGTTTATTAATTTTTTTAATTCAATGTTCTTTTGAAAAAGAGCAGTGTTCTTAATTTAATTAAATTTTTGGAAACTTATTTTATTTAATATTCTCGAGAATTTATTTTTTTTATTTTTAATGAAATTTTCTTTTAATTTTATTGTTTAATAAAATTCTTTCTAATTTCGTTTAATATTTATGAACTTACTGAATTTTAGATTTTATTGTGTTAAAATGAAAAATATATTTTATAAATTTCATTTCATTTTAAGAAAATTATTTTATTTAGTTTTGCTTTTTTAATGATATTTGTATGCAAATCTTTTTAAATTAATTTTTTTTTAACTTTTTTCTTTTAATTTTTAACCGACTTCGAAAAAGGGAAAGTTATGGAATTCGTCGAAATATATATTTTTTTTTCATTTTAGTTTTTATTGTTAAAAAATATATTTTTAAAAGTTTCAATAATGTTTAGAAGCTAATTTTATAAATGTTTTCTGTTTTTTTAAATTTAACTTCTTTCAAGTTTCTTTAACTTTAAGTTTTTATTGTTTAAAGCGGAAAATATATATTTTTTGAATTAATATAATTTTTAGAAATTTTTTTGCTAGTCGGCAAACAGAATAACGCTAATGCCTCAATTTTTATTTCAATTTAGCAATTAGTCTTCCAAAATACAGTAAAGTGTTTTAAAGACTGTTGCCAGAAACGATAGTTGTCTTACTAAAAACTTGGGTGAGTCAAAGGCAGTTGCCAGAATCGCCTTGTTAGTCTCCGAATTGTAGCTTTTGTTTAAAATTCTTTCCAAAATTTAAATTTTTTTAACCTTTTTTGACATTTTAGAGTACTAAATCAAAACAAAATCCACAATCTTCATTGTTACCTATTTTATGTGACTTAGAACGTTGTACATAAGTACTGAGGTAGGGACTTTAGGTAGACCAAATTCTTGAGCTATAACTTCGTTAGGAATGGTATAATGCTTTAGAATATAGAAACAGCACCAGGTTTCGCTCAGGACACCTAACCGGTCATAACCATGTGACCATTCATTCACCTTGGGTAGTCCGTTTCCCATTCTTTAACCAATATATTTATGTAGGTGTTAAAGTCCCAAATGGATATAATGAGAATGGTGCAGACTTCTCAGTCAACTTAAATGCCATAAGCTAACCTATTTTCATTTCAACCAATATTGCCGCATGCCTCAAATAAGATCAATAATATTTTCGAAACTATCCAAGTATGCTCCCCACATAAGCCAAGGCAAAAAATTTTACTGTGCAAATACATACATAATTCAATACAGCATCCTTAACATTTACACGCAACCTTAAGCTGTAATTTGTTAACGAGCATTCAATAAAATTTCGCAGATATGAGTATCATTAATAATTTTTCAAAAATCTGAAACCAGAAGGTACATATGTAACTAACTAAGTACCTACTCGTATAACATAAGCGAAATGTAAATTCAATCTCAACTTTTCGAGCTGCATAAATAACAAAAGTGGTAAAAGAGCACATTGACATGTTGAAGGACAAACTTTTTGGCTTGCTATCCAATACACGTAAAAAGTTGAGGAACTGAAACGAAAAGCAAAGCTACAGCGAAACAAACAAAAAAACGGGAATGAGGAGAATGCGCAAAAATATGTCAGCAGTTAATAAAATTTAATTAATTTAACTTCTGCAGTGGAGTGAAGAAGAAGAACTTTGGTAGAATGGCTAAAGACACACACGGATATGCATGAGTATGTACATATGTTTGTACGTATCTACTCATACATTTGATCGCAGTAATTTCTGCTGGACGTTGTCATCTGCCATAATAATAATATTCGCAGCACCACACTATAAATGTTTCGTCGGCATCGTTGTGGTTGTGGAATTTTTTATTTTTATTTTTTTCTTGTTAAATTGCTCGTTTGCTGTGGTGTGGTGACATTCCATCATTTTCAACAGCATACCAACGATGCTCGTGCGATGTGCTGATGTCTGCTGAAGAAGAGGTTCGCCAGCATTCAATACAGCTAAGAAAGAGTAGGTTCCAGCATAGCTTACAGCTGTTGCATGCAGCTGGTGGTAACACACATACACACAAAAAAAGACAACCAAAAAAATACATGCTTCAACTTTGGCAAGAAGTGACAAAGAAGAAAGAGGTTTGAGAGGAAGGTTGATTGGAAAGCAGATAATTGTCTATGTGCGGAATTTCAAGGCAAATCAACCGAAAAATTTCCAAACAAATTGGTTGTAAAAAAGCTATTTGGACAATAAAAATTCAAACTTCCAAACTTCGTACCGTTGTCCAAAATGTACACATACACACACAGGGACAAATTACATTAGCGATAGTTAGGAAAAGAGAACAAAAAAAGTGGAAATTGCTTAGCAAAAGTGTCGATGGTAAATGGGTAGGTTGGGGAAATCATTACGCAAAATGCGGGTAAGTTCAGCGGTTGAGTATGTACATATGACACAAACCGTTATTGAATTTTATCAAAGCGGTTGCTGTTAGCGATCAAAGCTATTTCTAGACGATACCTAAATTGTTTTTGAAGTGCAACTTCTTTAGTGGCGGTTGGTTGGTTGGGAGTAAATTGGCAAATTCAACGGAAATGAGGCAACGGAAATGGTTGGGATTGAAATAAGTGCTTCTCTAGTGTATGCATATAGTATTAATTTAACAGAAACTTGCTAATAAAAGTTTAAAGAATAACACTTAGAAAAATACCAAAACAAGAATTGAGGTAAAGATGAGTACGTTCGTAGATAAAGAAAAGGATAAAGGCAAAGGTAAAAATAAAAACAAATACAAAGATGCCTAAAGATAAAGGCAAAAATTAAGACCAAGGTAAATTTAAACATTTTACTTATATAAGGGCAAAAGTGGAGGGGAATGTGTAGCTGAAGAAAATGATAAACATAAAAGTAAATATTTTTAACGAATTTGTTATCGATATTGTTATTGGTTTTGTTATCAATATTGTTATAGATTTTGTTTTCGAATTTGTTATCGATATTTTTTGTCGATATGGTTTTCGATTTCTTATCGACTTTGTTATCGATTATTTATCGATTTTTGTATCTCTTTTGTTATCTCTTTTGTTATAGGTTTTTTCGATATTTTTATCGATTTTGTTATCGATATTTTTATTGATTTTGTTATCAATATTTTTATCGATTTTGTTATCGATATTTTTATTGATATTTTTATAGATTTTCTAGACGATTTTTGTTATCGATTATTTATCGATTTTGTTATCGCTATGTTTAATGATTTTGTTATCGATTTTCTAATGTAGAGGAGGCATTCGGTGGCTCTCTTTTTACGCCCAAAAGTCAGAGAATTGCAGTGCTTGCCGAAGATACATATTTCGAGAGGAATTCGGCGTCCTTACTGCTACTTCGAAGCGAACAAGGTAAGCAGTTTGCAGCGTAACAACGAAGGGCATCTAAGCTATGAGAAAATGATCTGAAGTAGTTTCAGGACAAGATAAGAATTTTTGCAGGAATTGGAAGGCATATAAAAATAGACATACAGCGGCTAAAGTCGAGTATGTGCAACCCTAGACGGACTGCATCTGGACTGAATAGGCTGCGGAACTTCGTGCTCAAACCACCTACCTACAACATTCTTGACTGTAGTTCAGCAGAAAATTTAGTTAGGTTAAAGTCTCACACTGACAGTGTTGGGATTAGGCTTTCGATGCTTACTCCTCATAAAAAATTTGTATAAGAATATCCAAGTTTTTAGTATAGATATACCGAAAGTGGCCATGCAGTTTATTTTTTAAGGGATGCGTTCATCATACGACGTGGGGCACCGTGCGGAGTCGAGTGAGAAGGCTAATGCCGAATTTCCACTATGCAATGAAATAACGAAAAATGTGCACAAGCTATATGGAAAAGAATTTAATTAAAAAAAAAGAAATCTTAAAGTAATTTCGCAGGTGTTTTTAATGCCCAACTTTTTCAATAAAGTTTGTGTAATTTAAAGCCTAATGCAAATTCGGCATAAGTCATTGTAAGGTCAAAAATTACTGAAAAATTTAGATCGATAGGTTTGATGCTCATTAATTTTATTGCAAAATTTTGCAATTCCACAATAATAAGATAAAGTCTAAAGCTTCGGAGACCCATTGATGGCGCCGAAAGGCTTTATCCTTAGGTCATTTGCATCATAGCTGCTAAAATCCACTTCCTTGTGGGCAATCAATCCTATAAGGACATCGCTAATTCCAAACTTCCTGAGGGAAGTTCTAAACCGACGTTAGAATACAAATGGCCTCTCTCATTCGGTTCCAAACGTGGCAAGGAACGATGTCCTCCACAGACAGCCACTCGATTTCGAGAGATAAATTACCCAGATCAGCAGACATAATGGCTAAACAATTTAAAGAAAGTGGCTCCATCCGTCAGCGTAAATCATCGAAAATTCGTCACCATACCTATAGGCGAGTTAACGATGGAGCAGGGAACCAGCTTAGAATGAAAAAAAGAACTGTTTATCTTTATGTTGGTGTTGGTTCATTTTCCCGACAGGGATTATGTTTATTTCGCGCTTTTGAGAAGCAGAGGGAAGTTGCTTCTCTATCGATGAAGGCAACTTTACAATACCGCAAGAGAATCCAAGTGGCACAGAGTCTTGGACAGCCATCCTCCACAGCCTGCACCTTTGCTTTGATAATATTTTGTGAGAAAGCCAAGGAGAACCTTCAGCTGGCGGTGGTGGACGGAGTGCACACCGAAATTCAAATTTCTCCAGATAACTAGATAACTAACCTCATGGGTCTGTGAAAAATCCACAAGTGGTACCAGGTCCCTGATTCTGGGTGGCAGCAAGGTAAGGTTAAATTTGTCTCTCCCGGCGATAGCACTCAGCTATGATTTATCAGGAGCCCATCGCTTCGGTTGGACAGCTGTAGCCTGGGATAAACCTGGCGAAAATTTTGTCACTAAAGCTTGCGTTTAAAGCTTTCTGCTCAGTGGCGCGTTCAATCGTCTTCCATACTTATGTTCCGTTGGCGAAAACTTTCTTTGTTGTCTAGGCACAAACTATGTACTTTTATGCACACATCAACCAGTGCTCCTCCACGTACAAATGGTAGCAACCACTTTTGGTTCTCATTGTTTCCAATCAATTGCTCTTGGCATGTCCATTATTTCATTTCACTTGTATTGCTCATAGTTCCTGTTCGTCGTTCCTAACACTATTTGCCCCATCAAGCGGTGCAAAAGTAAACAGCTTCAACAGATTCCACAACACTTTCTCGGCAAGTGAATTCTTTTTCTTTGTTTCTTTCGACATACCACAGTGATTGGACGTTTAATTTTTGCATCCGCCAAACAACCGGCATGTGTTTGCTGTTGCCAGAAGAACTACAGAGTGCTGCATGTACTCACAATACTTACTAATCTTCATCATCGTCATCATCGATGCAACATCGATTATTTGAAATGTGCTTGGCAAAATGTATGCGCATATCTTATGGATGCACCAACTTCTCTTCTAAGTAAGGTGCATGCGAGTATTTGTTTACTTTGGTGGAGGGAGGGAGGCGACCTGGCAGTGAGATGGATGAGATGCAACAAAACAGAGCGCCACGGTGTGTGTGTGTAATAGTGAGGCGATGCTAACAGCAAAGCCAGTAACACTTTGGTTGGCTTTGTTGCATTTATGCATGAGCGTGGCATAAGTATGTTTTTAGCCATCAGCGGGAATTGCGCCAAATAGCACAACAGCAGCAGAAATTCAAACAGAACTGGCAACAGAAAAATCAGCACCAGTAGATGCTTTGCCAGCAGCGATACATACATAGCATGTACCTACGTATGAGTCCACAATACCCTGCAGCAATAACCTCTTTTAATAAACTAATATACTTCTAGCGAGCTCAAAATCCTATATAGAAACTAAATTTTTTCGCCCGAAAAATTAGAGTTGGAAGAAACTATGGTTGATATTGAGACAAAATAGACGTATCTTTGAACTAAAGAACTATTTCTTGTATACAGCAATTTAAAGAAACCCTTCTTTTTGCTGAAAAATCGACTAAGGGATTATTTTAGACTCTCAAAAAATTATATGTATACAGATTCTTTTACCAGTGCTTTGGAAAGCTCTAATTCTGAAGTTAATTTTTCTTGCTTGTGTTTTTCCTGCATGGATTTCAAATTGCTCTCTCTACTACATAAACATACATACATATATATATATATATATATATACATATTTATATACATTAGGGTGGTTCATAAGCCATCCTCCAGAACTGAAGAATATTGAACAACTCGTTGTCTGCAATGTGAACGTGTTTTTAGAGGACCTGAGTTCGACCTCTGCTCCGAGCTACCATTAGAAAAAGTTTTTCCATCAGCGGTCGCCCCTCGGCAGACAATGGAATGGCAAAATACAAATTTGACGAGAAAAATCAGCTAAACGCTTAGTAAATGTTAAGCGTCGAAATATTTCTATAGGCATACAAGTTTTGGAATAAACTATAACAAAAGGTCTCCTTACGGTATAATAAAAATATAAACAACTTTTCATAAATTTCAAAAAATTGTAACCTCTAATGGAATAAATATAAAATGTCTGTGAACATGGTTTTTATTCGTTTATTTAAAAGTAAGGTCGTTTAACTTATGAAAGGGTAAATAAAAACCTGTCATTTTGAGCACGTCTGAAATAATGCGTTTTTTTGCAAATGCATAAAAATTATTTGCATTTAACTTTTCAACAGGTGGCAACCCTCTTCATGTATCTTCAAAGTATTCCAAATGTTCGAAATAGAGACTTAGCACGCTTTTGTTTGACACACGTATTTAAATATTTCAGATACATATGTATGTACATAGCTTTTGCATAATTAAATTAAATTCGAATTTAAAATGGGTGGCAACCCTCTTAAAGATATTTTTGAACTAAACTCTACTTAAACATCTTTCGTCTGACACCCATATTTTGATTCATATTTCATTTATCTAATTTCCCTATTTCAAGTTGAATTTGTCTTTTTAAACAGGTGGTAACTCTCCAACGTGTAGTTTAGAAATGAAACCTTTTCAAAACGATTTCTATCGATACCCATATTATAATAATTCATTTACCTTATTAAATAATTTTGGTTACTTGTTTTTGTTATCTATGGCCTTATAACAATTATATTCAACAATTTTATTGAGTTTGAGGCCGTTTTTAATGAAAAAATATTGCGGAAAGCAACAATAATTTTTTTTCCACAATAGTTTTTCATTAAGTACGACCTCAAGCTCAATAAAATTGTTGAATATACTTTTGATTAAATTTTTTACAGGTGGCTACTCTTCTCAAAAACAAACTAAAACCTTATTGCACATCTACAGGCCAAGTCTTAAATTTAACAACTCAGTTTTGAAAAGACTAGATGCTACAAGAGCAAAAATCTTTAAATTTACAGTGAAAGTATGAAAGTTATCAAAAAAATAATTGCAGTGTTTAATTCAAATTCATTTTGAAACGATGTTTCATAAAATCTATAAATATTTTTTGATAGAATAATAGTGTTTCTCTGCAGAAATCTTCAAAAAAAGTATGATGTACTTACGTATTAACTTTAATATTTTATTAGCTATCTTTTCAGTTCTGGGGAGTCTGGATGCTCAGTCAAACAAGTTGATTTTCCAGTGTACTTTTTATTTATTTTTTGGACCACCCTAATATACATACATATTTACTTATGTATGTATGCACTTTCATGCCCACATTTGCAATACTTAGTCAGCCATGCGAAAGCGTTTGCATTTTTCTGCGTCGTTTGTTCGATTTATTTATTCTACACTCTCACACAAAATATTTACGGACATACCGGCAATTTTTTTAAAATTTGTTTGCCACCTGTAGTGCATACTGACGCTAACATTTTCACTACGTGCATACATACATGCATAAATATCTATAACAACAGATGTATGAATGTGCATATTAAAATGCATCTTCAAGTGCAGTCTGTTTCATGAGTATGGGTGTCTAAAAGAAATTTCAGGAATTTCCAGGCTTTTTCAAATACTTTTTGGCGGATAATAGTCGGCACACCTAAGCAAATAAACAGAATATACTGGCATACATATGTGCATATATAATATATTTTATATATTCGTAAAAAAGACATAAATAATTTTAGAAGTTTAAATTTTAAAGCCATAAGTAATGAACTTTCTTAAAGAAAGTGAAATTTATTTTTGAACGTTTAATAAAATACGAGTAACGTCATAACCTACAGTTAATCACCTACATAGTATTTGCAATATTGGATAAGAACTCAACCATTAACTGCCTTACCACAGTTTTGTTGGTTTACTTTAGAAACATTTACAAAATTTGTTTAGATTTTGAGCATTTTGTATTTGGTAAATTGCTTGAATGCATTTACATTTCCTTGTTAATTGAGATCCCTATACCACAATAGAAATGTATGTATATAAGCTCGTTCGAGTATATGTACATACATACATATGAAAGTAAACATAAATCAGTACATATGTATCTAGCAAAAACGACGACTAATCCTGGGATGACTCCGGAAGCAATCGCAAAGGAACATGCGACTTAAACCATTTTTGATCTCTTTTTATATGGAATGAACTGTTTGATTTTGTGCCATCATGTCCTATGAAGAGACTAATGGTTCCCCTTTATATCCCCCAACGGGTAGGTACAAAAAGAGACTAGTCACTTTTAATAAATAAAAATAAAAATTTGCACCAGCTGCGTTTCGAACCAAGGGTTCTCAAGTTTGTTAGCCGAATGCTCTCTCTATGTGCCAACGCTGCACATGAAATTTTATTGAGTAAGTGCCTACATAACATTAAATCGTTAATAGCACCCGTTAGAGATGGGTCGGAGACTAATTAATCTCCAATAATACCCGTATGAGACTAACCTCGGAATATTCCCTATAAATAATAATAAAGGGCATGAATGGTAAGGATTTATGTATGTATAGGGCATACATAAAATGCATATAGTACATACCAATATACACTGCATACATACATACATACACACATATGTAGATAAAATAAAGTGACTTACTTTCAAATATTAAATCCGATGTAAATAAATCACCGCAAGATCAATTGATTCTTAAATTGTCAGTTTATTATTCACTCTCGGGTTTACTTAGTTTATTTTGTTATACTAGTTTTTATTTATTCATATTTAGTTACAAATTTGTAAGATAGCAAGTGAAGGAGTCTAAGTTCAGTCGGAACCGCAACTGTTCATAAAATGTTTTTTTTTT
>NW_016169830.1:0-14345 GCF_001687245.7 Rhagoletis zephyria
TGGTTTTATAAAGAAAAATATATTTTTATTATTTTTCTTTACCTTTTTAATTACATACATACATATGTATATTTTGCCTTCTTTTAATTGATTTTTTTAGTTTTTGGATTATATTATTTAAGAAAGAAAAATACATATATTTTTTTTAAATATTTAGGAACTTACATTTTTCACTTTTTATTTTTTTCGTTTTAATTTAGTATGCTTTTAATTTTTATTTTTTGAAAAACGTAATTTGGTTAATGTCATTTAATTTTAAGAAACTTATTTTTTTTTAATTTTACTTGCATTTTTTTTCCTTTTTAATGTAATTTCTTTAATTTTTATTGTTTTAAAAAGAAAAAAACATATTTTTTATTATTTCATTTAATTTTTAGACTACTTATTGCTAAAAGACAAACAGAATTGGCAATTGTCCTACGAAAGACTGCAGTGAGTTGAAATGTAAAATTTCGTTCTCTCAGTGATTATTCTTCGACTTAAGGTTCTCATGGCCGAAAATTCAAAAATTGCCACAGTTCGTCTCGGCTTGGACTTCTAAAAGTGAAGCTCGGTTATTCTATACATGTTTAAATTATAAAAGCCAATATTAAAATAAGAGGATAATAGTAATTCTAGGTTCTAAGATTGTCGAATCGAAATAAAATAAGGGTATGTACATATATTAGGGCGGGTGAATTTTTTTTTGGACTATGACATGGAACTTAAATCAAGTTGGAGTTTGCCAAATTGCGAAAATAGATTTCGAATAAAATGTGAAAATTTTCACTATTGCGGCCTCTGGTGAAAGTTTTAAGAAAAATATATCTAATTGCAGAATTGGATTTCTGATATCAAAAAACCCCTTACAGCATGTCTTTATACAAAATTAAGGTACTTCTTTACGACAGTCCAGCAAAATCCTAATCCAAGTTGATTTTAGGCTCATGGTATCTTCGGTGAATTCAATTAGAATTACACGTAGAATTCTTCTGTGCTATAGTCGAAAAAATCTCCCAAATAAATTTACCCGTCCTAATGTATATATGTATACATATAAATACACCTGTTATCAAACACGATACATATGTACATACATACAAGGATAAACATTAGGATAGCGTCCTGTTAGCAATTGTCGGTTAAGGTCAACTAGCTGGCCGGCAGGTAGTCGTATCGCCACCTCATCTAACGGCTATATTCCTAATTTCATGAAGCTTCTTCCGTTTATTGACTTTTAACGAGTTAAGTACTAGCTACGCAAGTGTAAACAAAAGTGTAAAAAACAAATATCTTCGCTAATAAAACTTATGAATTTTTAATGATTACACTTGACCGCCTTCTCTAGTCGGCAGGCAGGTCTTCGCCACAAACGCCAGTGAACAAGGACATAGTACGATTTTGGTAATTATAGTGAACGGTTTTACTATTTTACTGTGCTGCTATAGTACTTTTGAATTTAATAAATAGCTTAGATTTACAAAATTCAAATCAAAAATGTTCAATAGTTATAATCGCCGCAAGAAGCACGATACAGTTTTTCTAAATGTAAAGCCCACTTTTAACGGCCATGATGGTGGACTGCGAAAGTATTCCACTGGGTTACTCGATAATGAGGATAATCCATATTTGAATGCCAACACTAGTCGGGGTAGTCGAGCATCGGTCGGAACTACAACTACATTGAATGAAAATTTTCGAGCAGTAAGTAAATAGTAATGTTTATTTGAAAATACTTTTTAACATAAAAAAATAAAAAAATGGTGTTTAAGTGCCTACTAAATAGTACATCAACGATTTCTCAGTCGCATTTCAGAAGGTATAAATATTTAAATATTTCTCTGTATATTCGCTCAAATCTTGAGGTTTGGTTTTATCGCTCACTGAGAGAAATATAAAATTAAACTATCGGCCAGTTTCACGAAAGTATTTTAAGCGCAAACTGATCTTTCATTTGCATTTAATAAGGAAGCTGACAGATTTTTTTTTTTTTCACTTAAATTGCTTTCGTGACACCGGCAGTTACATAATCGGTCAGTACAATTTGAAGTAAAATTTGCACGGCTTGAGCCAAATTGGCAGGCCTTCTCCTAACCCGATGAACTTTTTGTTGATCACTCAAAGAACCGCACTCCCAGTCAATTGAATAGCACACCCTTTTCAACCTCAGTATGTACAGCTTTCCTTTTGTTTGTTTGATATTCATTAATTTTGTATAAAAATGTCGTACTTGTAAATCCGATTTTAAAATTTTATTCAAATTTAAAAAACATACCAACAAAGGAGTGCGCTATCCTAATGAACTGCTGTGAATAAGTTCATAATATTTTTAGAAAAAAATGCATGACTACTGTTATATTAAAATTGAATAGACTACGAAACTATATACCCGAAAGTTTTCTAAAAATATTATTAACTTATGTCATTAGGATAGTACACCCCTTTGTTGATATATTTTAATTTTTTTTAATTGTATGAAATTTTATATTCCAGCTCTATTGGTGTGTATATTCCACCTTGCGAGTGGTTCATTGAAAGAGCTGAATATTTTGGAATTTAGTAGACAAATCTCAATTATGTTTGCACCCTTCTCTAAATATATTATGCTTTTAAATAAAAAAAGAATATATATTTCTTTTAGAATGTTTTTTACAATAACATTGCGCCAATACAATGGTTTCTGCATATAATTGGGGTCTTACCCATTACAAGACGTGAAGCTGGCAAAGCTAAATTTCTGCTAAATTCAATAGCTTTTGGATATTCGCTTGTGTTCTTCATACTCCTGGCGGTAAGATTTATAAGTTTTAGTAAAAATTAATGGCCTTATTCATAAAAAATAAAGTAGGTTTAAAGAGTTCAATCAAGTGACATTTTCATAAAAATTTCCTATTTACTTATTTTTTATGAATTTGTGTGTAAATGTTTATGGCCTTATTCATAAAAAATAAAGTAGCTTTAAAAAAGGTTTATAATCTGAAAAATGTATGAAAACGTCATTTTATAAAGCTCTTTAAACCTACTTTATTTTTTATGAATAAGGCAATAAGTATACTGCGAAAAAAAGTTTGTAAGTACGTAAATAGTTGAAAGACTATTTGGAGAGGAGTTTTGTGTCATAAAAATTCTCGTCCTTGATATGTACGTCAGCTAAACTTGGAGTTTCTTCATAATTTTTTTTTGTCTGCAATCCGATTTTAAAGTGGTGTATAAAAAAATATTTCCATTTAAAATACCGTCTAATATTCTGTCGACCTAAATTATCTCCAAACAGTAAACTAAATATTAAAACCAGCTCAATTTCTGCTAATCTAAATTTGATTTTAGTTAACATGCAAATAAAATTTTAGTATTTGATGAATTTTTCCATGAGTCTGGAGAGAAATAATTACAGTTTTCAAAATTAAATTTTCAATTATGTTTCCAAATTGAGAAGAGAAAATTCGATTTATGCTGATTTTAGGTAAAGTAAAGGGAGAACATGTTTGTGACCTAAAAATCCACTCTGAGTTGGCTGTGTATTACAAACTTTTTTATTGTATATAGCCACGGACCCGATTTGATATACATATATATACATTATACTATGTCAAATTAAACGAATATTTTTTTCTTTCGGTCCCATATGAAAATTTTGTTGTTGGTGAAAAAAAAAAATATTTTAACAAAATGTCAGCCTTCTAGTTCATTTTTTAGTTAGCACTCGCAAAAGTACGAATTTTTATTGAAAAAAGTTTTTAGCCGCAACTTTTTTAATAAACAATTAAATATAAAAAATAGAAACAAGTAACATCGTAGCCCCTTTCATTATTAGTATCATAAGTGCAAGTTTGAAGTAGCGAGGACTTATCGCTGATTTTTTTTGTTGAAAGTTTCGTTAATTTTTTTTTTCGTCCAACACACTTTGTGTGGAAGAAAATGGCTGACACCGTCAACAAAAAAAAAAAGATTTCAAACATCAACGGTAAGTCCTAGCTACTTTAAACTTGCACTTGTTATACCAAAATTGAATAAGCTATAAGGTGTTTGTTTTTATTTTTTTGTATTTAATTGTTTATTAAACAAGTTATTTTTAGGCAAAAAACAAAAGCGACTTAAATTCTCATATTTAGTTATTTATTTATAAATTTAATTTTATTTATTTATTTATAAATTTAAGGGTACCGTTCATTTCTTCGTGATGGAATAATTGGATCTAAACTAAATAAGTATGGGACCACCTCTGAGGTATCACCTTCCTTTAAAATATTATATCGGTTAACGTGGTTCAATATTATGCGGTTATATATAAAAAAAAATATTCCGACGATTTGATAACCTCCTCCGTTTTTTGAAATCGATTTGTTTCATTAAAAAATCTCTTTTTTGCGAGCGCTAACTGAAAGTTGAGGATAGAGGGCTGACATTTTGTCACAATTATTTTTTTTTGTGCCGACAACGAAGTTTTTATTTTATAGGACGAAATGAAAAAAAAACATTCGTTTTATTTGGTATAGTCTAATATATGTACATACAAATTTATTTTATTTACACTTTATTCATAATTTTATTCAGATATATGTCTCTTATGTGGCTAAAAATCGCATAGGAATAGTCTCATCGTTGAGTGGACCTTTCGAGGAAGCTGTAATTGCTTATCTATTTCTGGTAAATATTCTACCACTACTGCTGATTCCAATACTCTGGTGGGAGGCGCGTAAGATCGCCATACTGTGGAACGATTGGGATGACTTTGAGGTATAGAGTTGTAATTTGAATTGTTTTTTTTTTTTAATAAAATTGAATAACTTTTTGTTTATCGTGCCTAGATTTTATACTATCAAATATCGGGTCATAGCTTACCATTGAATTTGTTTCGAAAAACTACAATTATTGCGATAGTTTTGCCAGTATTATCTATTATATCGGTTGTTATAACTCACATAACGATGGCAGATTTTCTATTCGTGCAAGTAAGTTAGTTAATAATACTAATTTCATATTCCTCATATAAAACGCTGGCATTTTTATTTTTTTTTTAAATTCATTTTTAAGCTCGCTTTTTATTTCTGTACAAATAATGTATGTATGCCTCACATAAATTACATTCTTTTCGCAGGTAATACCTTACTGCATCTTAGACAACTTGACCGCCATGTTGGGTGCTTGGTGGTTCATTATTTGTGATTGTCTCAGTACGACAGCAAATATTTTAGGCGAGCGTTTTCAAAGGGTAAATCCACAATGCAATTATTTAAAAAAGTGACTCGTAAAGTAGAGGGTTCAAATGCGCTCTATTTCACCTCTTATTAGGCACTTCGTCACATTGGCCCCGCCGCTATGGTCGCCGATTATCGCGCATTGTGGTTACGTCTGAGCAAATTGACACGCGATACCGGCAATGCTACCTGCTACACCTTCACATTCCTCAATCTATATCTTTTCTTTGTTATCACTTTGTCGGTTTATGGTCTTATGTCCCAACTTTCTGAAGGTTTCGGTATTAAGGACATCGGTTTGGCCATTACCGCCATTTGGAATGTATTCCTACTTTTCTATATTTGTGATAAGGCTCATTATGCCTCCTTCAATGTGCGTACGAATTTTCAGAAGAAATTACTAATGGTCGAATTGAATTGGATGAACTCAGATGCACAAACGGAAATTAATATGTTTATACGCGCTACTGAAATGAATCCGTCGAATATCAATTGTGGCGGATTTTTCGATGTAAATCGGAATCTTTTCAAAGGGGTGAGTAAAAAAAATAAGTACATACATTTAGGGTGGTCATTGAAAATATCAACATCATGGAGCTGCCATTTATTTTGTTCTACGTACAAAATAAAGACATCAAAAAAAAAATAATTCAACAAAATTTTTGGGATCGCTACCAGATTTTAATGTTTTTTAATCGCGGAAATTCGCCAAAACGTTGACTTTGACCAGCTTTCAATAATATGTCGAATTTACCAGATTTCAAGTCAAATTGTTGTCTAATTTTGCAATTAAAAAAATTTAATTTTTTCAAAGCCTTGTAGCGACCACTAAAAATTTGTTTAAAATTTTGAAATTGTCGTGGATGTCTTTATTTTATACGCAGAACAAAATAAGGGGGTTGTGCCACATAAAAAATTTAGTTGTTGATATTTTTAAGAACCATCCTAATACATTTCCTTTTAAGTTAAGAAACGATATTATAGATTTATTACTGGTATATGGATATTTTTCATTACTTATCTAATTTTGCTTTGCAGTTGCTTACCACAATGGTCACTTATCTGGTTGTGTTGCTCCAGTTCCAGATCAGTATACCCAGTGACTCGGGTAAGCATACGAATGTTTCAATGGCTGAGCTAGTAACTGACGCGATTATGGAAACTACCGAAGCAACTAGCACGACACCCTTAACAACAACTACAACGACTAAGGCACCACCACCTGCACGAGGTAGGAAAGGATAAGGATAAGAATAAGGAAGAAAAGTGTTTTTTGGTGGAACAAATTTAAGATTTTGTATTTGAGCAAACACACAAATATTTCATATACATAAACATTATATTTCATATCAATGTAGAAATGTTGAACGTTTCGAAACTACGAACATTAAAGGGGTTGGTGGATAACTCAAATTTCGTTAGCTTAAATAAACGGATTTTTTTTTTATGGGTAAGTGGCGTGGGTAAGTGTGTAAAATTACCCCTATTATAGCAGAAGGATTACTCTTTCAAATGAGCCTGGTTTTGAATTTGTACAAACAACAATACAAACAAGTAATTTTTAAGCAAAAAATAAAACCGACTTCATATAAAAATTTAAGATTATCTTTAATTTCTTCATGAACCTAATGATCGGATTTAAACCAAATTGGTATGGCCACCTGTAATATCTTTTCTTTGAAAAAATAATTAAAGGAATCGGCTAACGTTTTCCCTGGAATTGCAATGAATATTGCAAAATTTTGCAATTCCCAAGAATAAAGGAATTTTTAAAAACCTTTCACCTGATATTTTAACATTTCTTAAGCTTTTATTATTTCTTAAGTTTCTATGAGTAGCTTTTGTTCAATATTTTTCGTTTCGTAAATATTTCAAAGTTTTTATTTCAACTCTACTATTCAAACCCTCAACATAAAAATTAATATCAATGCCAACCCTTTTTATAAATATCCGGATCTAAGAATGTGTAAATTATTTTCTTCATTCTACTAAACCGTTTTCAAATAGCTTTTGTTTTGGTCTGAACTTTTTAGATTGTTGATAACGCTAATGAAAAATGTTTTAAATCAAAGATTTCATAAATAACCTCGCTTGATACTAAAACTGTAATATTTCATTTATCTTACCAATTTAATTGAATAACATTTTTCAATCAGGTGGCAATCCTCTTTAAAAATATTTTCTAAACTAAGCTTGACACCCTTATTAAACACTTTATTTATCAAACAGAAATGGAAATCAAGCTTTTTTAAGCCTCTTTTGTTTTGTATCCGTATTGTAATGTGTTATTTATCTTAGCAGTTTCATAGTATTAAAATTTTTAAAATATGGTAACTCTCTTCGAAAATATTTACCTTTTTAAGTATTCCTAAACCTCATTTATTCGATATCCAAATTGCAATATATTGTAAATAATTTTTTTTTATCGATCTCATTAATCGAAATTTTTCAAGCAGATGGCAACTCTTTATTTCTATTTGTTGTTGTCTTTTTTATATGCGGACCTTCTCTCTGTTATTTTTTCTTATTTGTGGAAGTTGTATTTGCTGTTGTTATTTCTTAAATGAAAATTTCATCAAAATCGGTCCAGTGGTTTTTAGTAACATTACTTTTGCAACTTTACTTTATATATAAGGAGATATATTACATATTATGTACATACATATCGTCACCTGAACTAATAATAACTAACAAAAAATTCAAAATTCACTTTTTGATTTATATGATGGATTTCATCGAATTACAACTCCCCACATCATTTTATGAAAAAAAATTAAAATATTAGTCACGACTTTTTACATTTCAATCACGACGATGTTACTACGCCTTTGCATTTCAGGTGACGATATGCTAAATAATTAAACCTTTAAAACGTTTATTTAAAAAATTAAAATAAAAAAACTCCTTAGGTTCCACCGAGATTTGAACTCGGATCGCTGGATTCAGAGTCCAGAGTGCTAACCATTACACCATGGAACCGTTTGCCTTACCTTGAACAATGTGCTACCTAAGCGCACAAGTTTTGCTGTGCGCATGCTAGAGAAAATCGCGGAGCAAGAGTATACACATAACAGCGCTCTCCTAAATGTATGCAACAAATCGGATACATTTTGCCTTATTAGCGCGCTAATGTCTCTGGCTAATGTGCAATGCATTACAGGGTGATTCTAATGCAATTCTTAATTCTTTGTTACGTACGTGCTATTTACACACAGACATATCTACATACCACGTCAAATTACCAAATAGGCCAGCCGTGCTCAGTGGTACAAAACGAGCTACTTTTCGACTGGCTGGGAAGGAAACGGAAAATGGGGGGAAAAATCGCCAAATATTAATTCCAAAATTATTCCATTTTAACTGTGAACATTCAAAAATAAAATTTATTTTTAATTTTTCTCAATGATGGTCATTTCTAATATTGTTTTAAGTCATCTCAATCGAAATGCAAGGATTTTTACCTACGTAGAAATCATTAATAACAGGGAATTTTTATTTTTCCGAGATATAAATCGTTTTACCGTAAAATGGGAAAATTTTGGAAAACAACCATCGGATAGCCTGTCAAAAAATCAATAGAAAACATAGTTGGTGAACATTTTTTTCCATTTTCTATGTGTTTCCCAGCTAATCGAAAAGTAGCTCGTTTTGCGCCACTGAGACATTTGACGTGAAACGCCCCATATGCACGTACATATGTACATATTTACGTATATTTACGGGTATACTATCTATTATTGTAAAAAACATAGCTCAAATGCAAGTGTTCTCGCTTCTAACAAAAAAAATGCAATCACAAATATACGTATGTACATATGTACATTAGGGTGAATCATCAAAAAAAGTAGCAGTTTTCCTATCGGAATCATAAAATTTATTTTATTTTAAGGCATGCGGCAAATTTTCTCGGAAAAACATTTAGATTTGCGTGAGCTAAACCGATTTGAAAATACCCCAAAAAAAATTCCACTATGTATTTTGATTGCGTTGATAAAAATTGAAAAATTTGGTTGCATTGTTAAAATTTTTAAAAATTTGTAGCAGACCATTTTAACTTAAACAATTTTATCATATTAGGTGTGTTTATACAAACTATTTTTAAAAACTACATAATTGTTTTTCAAAAAAAACTCTATCTTTGTAGGTTTTTTCAACAAGGTCCAGCTCACACAAATCTTAAAATTTTTGAAAAATATCTTTGCGAAAGTTGTATATTTCCATATTTCCGTTCGAAAAACAGTACAGATTTTTCATTTTTGTTTGGAGAGTGATGCGCCCTAACGTACATATATTTTTTTAATTTTATAGACAAGTTTTTTGATGAAAGCAAAAATTGTGAAAAAAATTTTACCCAGACCCTATTTCTTCGTTTGAGCCCTGTATGGCTTTGAAATTAAAAGTTACCTGTAATAAATGGGCCAAACGTTAGCTATTTTAGTAGTTGACTATGAAATTCCCGACAGGGTATATGCAAGAATTGCTCCCTTAAAATAATCCGATATAAACTTTTTGTATTACACACTAATATTTTTATTGGATTCAATCGAATAAAATAGCATAAATACAGCATTTACATGCATCAGAATTAATAACATTATTAATACGTATGTTGCTACTCATATTTATGTATGTACTCATCCGTCTACAAAGTAGATTATTTTCACTTCACATAAATACATCCATATGTATTTTCTTTATATGTATAAGGCATTCTTAAGTATACAATCACTGCACTGCCTAAATTTGATTAAAATAACTTACCTAAATACGAAATTTGCACCTTTGGTAATAAAAAAAAAATATTCGTACGGCAAAAACATAATACAAACATATTCTTACACAACAGCGAATATACCTACATACATATCTAAATATTATTTATAGCAATTAATACGAGAAACCATTAAATCATAAAATAAAATCATTGAAGCTTTTATTTATTTAGCTCGCAGCAAAATATCACAAACTATGGTACTTTTGGTACTCGTATATCGTATAAATATTAGCAGTTATAATAATAGTAATAAGGCCGGGAATATTGCATGCCATTTACACTCATTTATGTATGTGTGTGTTTTGTTTGCTTTGCTTTGCTTACAAAAAAGGCTTAGGTGCTTATTGATTTGCTTTTATCGGAGGCGTGTATGTAACCGTGCGTCATAAACGAATTTTCTATGTGGTACCTATACGGAAGGAATCACGGGATTTGAAGCAGCTCTAACGGTTGGAGATTTCGTGTTGTCTAAGTTATCTATGCATCTATGCATGTGCACTCCTAGCTCAATTTCTAAGCAGTGCTTCGTAAAATCTACTCATTTTAATAATTTCCATCTGGCGACTCGGAGAGGATGTGCTTATAACCATTGCTGCCGAGATACATGTTCTCGCGTCGGAAGTGGAAGGGTATCTGTCGGAGAAGATATTTAGATTATTCAGATGTATTTTAAATATTAGTGGTTTATTATGTTTTAAATTAAGCTAATCATACAAAGGCAGGCTCAGTGTCAAGGAAGGGGGACATTTTTCAGTACCAGGATACATATTTTAGGAATTCATAAGTCGCTTTAAAGGATTTATTGTGGCCTCTACTCTTCACAACCCTTTTGCTAGTCCCACAATCCGCAGAAAGTATAGACGAGCCATTAGACGTAGGAAGTGTATGTGCTCATCCTTTGGCCACATTGAGTCAAGCCTCTCGTCTTCTTAAAACGGCCTTAGAATCAAAGAACATGAGCAATGGTGTCTCTTTGGATGAGTCGCGAAAGCGACAGAGATCATTTGACAAGTTCACGTACTTATGCAGATTAATTCTGCAGAGCTCTGTACGGATACCTGCGACATTCGTTAGTTTCTCTTTAGTAAAGTTAATAAGAAGCCTGTATCTCTTCACGTTGTATTCCCCTCAGTAAGCATTTGGCTTGACAAAGTACTCTTGTTGTGCTTCGCAAGTGTTGTTCTCTTATTCTTATTACCACTTTCCTGAGCTCGTCCCTGATCATGTTTGGACCTACTGCACGGAATTGCTCACAGTTTGCGGATATAGCGGACGCCGCCCTCCTTGCTAAGTCGTTCGCTATTTCACTTTCCTCTATTTCCTTGTTACCTGGTACCAAAATTACGAGAAGGTCATTGTGTTCAGCGAGAGGTTTAAGTTCCTCAATGAGAGCTTTGGGTGCTGCCTGAATTTCACTAAGAGTTAGGATAGTCTCATTAAAAAAATAGAACTGTCAATTTTTCCCTCCATAATTCAGTTACTAAAATTTGCTTTGATTCAATCTATATCTATTTTAAATCCGTTCTTATCAACTCTGGAGAAAAGGCCTGGTATTTGTTTGTTTTGCGAAGTTAATAAGAATACGCTTGACTGTCTGTTCTATGGTAAAAAGCAGTGGCACGAGCTCGATTATTATCTCCAGTCCGACAAGTGCGCATCGCTCCTGTATTGGGTACACAAGCTAGACGTTGAAGTCGTAAATCTTTATTCTGTAGCATCAACACCAGCTTCCACAGAAGTTTGGAGTCCAAGATTAGACCAAGATACTTCACCTCGGCGGAAACATTGACCACGAACTTATTCAGAGTTATACATATTTCTCATACATGCAAGAGTTATTTTTTTCGGTAAAGGCGACAATGGTTGTCTTAGAGGGTGAGAGCATTGAAATTCCGACTTTAATTCTTTTGGACCACACTAATGTACATAGACCGTAGATTAGAACGATTTTCCAAAGAGTTTTACCATTGTCTTTCCAGACACCGATATATTGAAAATATCCCAAAATTCAAAAATTATACCCCCAAGCAGATACTTACCGATCCAGGCGGCGGACAAGGTATTGCGACTGTTGCAATTTCTCTCAACTTGTTCATAGTGCGTAGCCTCTGATAGAAAGAGTGTATGATGTACCACATCAAGCAATCGAAGAGCAGTACCGTGAAGCATATCATAACTGAAATTTAGCAAAGAAAAAAATTAAATAAAGCCCTCAACACATATACAGTTTGAATTAATTAATAACTTGCTCACTCACAATAGTACACTTTGCCTCCAATGATATCCACAAATTTCTCGTTCTGCAGCCAAAATACCAAAACTGCTGCTGATATAATGAATATAAATTCAACAACTAACCATGGAAGCACAAATTCAGAGCGATTTTTAAAAATTCCAGCAAACAATGCGATAGTGCTAAGCAAATAAACCGATGCAACAGCAGTCAATATGTAGAGCAGCATTTCGGTAACGGAAACTAGTTGAGAGGCGGTGCGCAGACGCAACTGATTACGAAATGGTGACATATCATAAAAGCCATTATCCTTCTGATCCTCGATATCTATGGCAAGCATATTTTTCATTTGTTCGGCATGTGCCAGACCCAAAAGTACCAGGAAGAGTAGCAAATGGGCGACAAGCTGTAATTTGCAATGGGAAATACATTTGTACGTATGTATGTAAGTAGTAGTAAAATGAGACTATTGAGTGGTTATGTGATGTGTTGATGATAAACATATATACGAGTACTATTTCGAAAATAATGTCAGTAACACTGTTACGATGGACGGTAGACTTTATTGTGATATAATACCAATCTTTTTATGGCCTCAATTAAGTAGATTAAAAAGACTTGGACAATATGCGGTTTCAACGCGACGACGCCACTTGCCACACAGCGCCTGAAAGAACAGCCCTCTTCTACAATGGGAGAGCCAAGATAACCTTTTTCGACGGATGGGTCGAAGTTGGATGGCAGTGTTGGGGGAGGTGTGTTCTGTTAGGACTTTTCGAAACCTGAAGTATAGGCTTCCAGATTTCTACAACGTATTGCAGGCAAAAGTCGTGGCTACGTACGGGTAGAATACAGCTTAGACACGTAAATATCTATTCTGACAGCCAAGCGGCAATCAGGGTTGTGGGAGTGGTCATGGTACGATCAAACTTGCTCCGGGAATGCCTGATCCCTCACTCGATTGCCGCGAATTGTTTTCAAATCATTGCAGAAACCTTCGTGGATGATTAATAGGTGGGGTAGCCTTCTGGTCTCTCTCCTGACAGGTAGGGTATAGGCGTTGCTGTGACAAGCTATGTATTTCTCTTGGACAGATGGGCGTATAGTGGGCTTAGCGAGCGCTGAACAAAAATCTTGACGTTGTAAGGTTACAAACATCTTCAGGCCCAGTAGTCGATCGTGGGCGGTTTAAGGAGCTTCTGCCGCTGGTTAAGTGTCGAATTTCAAACACTTTTAGGCTCACATTGCTGTTGCTATTTGGAGGATGATGAGGTGGAATCATTTTAGCGTTTCCTAAATATATCTATACAAATATCGTTATGCATACATATCGGCATTATCGACTTCGAATTGATTTAATGATGATAATGTCGATTTTGAAAAATTGATTTTTAGTGATAAAGCGGGTGGTGCATAAATGACCAAATCGATAAAAATGTTAAAAAAAACCGAAAGCAGTATCGATATCAATAAATCTGTCGTTAGCTAAATCAATAAATAAATCTCTACAAATATCGATATGCAAATATGCATAGCTATCGCCAATATTACAGACAACGAATTGAATTACTAAAGCGACGAAGAATCTCTAACGAACCAATAAATCGATATTAGCAACGATAAATATCTACAAACATAGGGATAGTAATATCGATTTGGAAAAATTGTTTTTTTTTATTGATAATGGACGAAAACGCAGAAATTGTCCTATCGATGAATATGTCGATGAATAATAAAAAAACAATATCGATATCAATAAATACATCGTTGAATTAATCTATAAAAGTATCGATAGCATTGTCGATAAATATATTGGTAAAATTATCGACCACAAATCGAAGTATTAAAGTGACGAAGGATCTTTGTAAATGAACCAAAGAACCGAAAATTCCATTAGCGAATACCGATAAAAATAATGGCGCCGATATCTATTTTCAAAAATTGGTTTTTATTGATAACACAGATACAAAAATACATCGGTAACCAAATCGATAAAAATGTCGATAAAGAATGGAAAGAAATATCACTATCAATAAATAAATTTATAAAGATATAGGTGTGCAAATATCGATAAAAATTTCGATAAGTATAATAGTAAAGTTATCGACAACAAATTGAAGTATTATTACATTGAACGAGCAATTCTTGTATATATATATAT